>NC_067153.1:2700000-3000000 GCF_903995435.1 Acomys russatus | reverse complement strand
TACTGACGACTTCAGATGGGAGTATATACAGCTTTCAGTTCATTTTTTTTTTTTTTCTGTGCAAAATAAAACAGAATTAGTGGTTGGGGAGTTAGAGATTGAGGACCACCCACAGACATGTCTCAAGAGAGAATCCCAGAACTGATGTATTCAGGCAGAAAGAAAAATAAGACGAAGTCTAGGAAAGCAGAGCGCACTTAGAAAGGGGAAAGGACAGATAAGCGAATGCTGCACACTACGTTTAAAATCGACACAATGAAGGTGTCAAATGCTTTTTTGTGAACTAATACATTTGTTATTCACTCGAAAACCGTTGTAAAGAATTTTATACCTTAAAATTTAAATAAGTGACGTTTGCTCTTGTGTTTTAAAATGTACTCTATGGTTATGTACAATGTTTTAAAAACCTAAAAATTCAAACAACTCGAAAGCTTTTCTAATTCACTGAAGTCATTATAGAAATTTTAAAAGAGGGTAAAATGGTCAGATGTAATTGAAGTGAAAAAAGCAGCTGCATATTTTTTGATATGTATTAAACCTATAAGTTCTGGACATATTAATATATCAAGTTTATATATCATTTATTTGTTAAACTTTTAAACTCATTAGTATAAAATTTTAGTCCATAGAGGCATTTAATAAATGTATTGCATAAACGAATCAAGATTAATGAGATTAACAAAGATTAATGAGATTGAACAAGAATAACCAAACTTAAATTCTTACAAATTTTATTAGAGACATTTACAAATGAAATAAGAATTAAATTATATCAAATCACAACATTAAAAAAAACTTGCCTCTTTTGAATGTTCTTTAAAAACAGGAGCTATATCTCATGTGGATAAAGATGTTAAATTACAAATCAATGTACTCTCTAAGGGCCAAAATCCAGACATTGAGATACTGATAGTAAAACATCAAATAGGACAGGATCTGGGGGAGGAGAAACTATGATCAAAATATTTGTATGAAAAAATTAATAAAATATGGAAAAAAGTCAAGCAAACAAAAAGTGATAAGATAGGTAAACATCATGAATGAAAATTAAGATATTTTTTTAAAAAGTCTTACTTATACAAAATATTATCTGGAAAACAAAGTTCCCCTACACACTTGCCATGTCTGATTACGTGGAAATGCATGTATAACACTGGGACGTTTCCACAGTAGTGGGAGAAGGCATGTCACAAACTGTGACTTCTCAAGGAAACTCAACTTAAGGATGCTCAGGTTAGCTAAAATTACAATAAGAACCATGCAGAAATAATTCTACATAATGGCTTGATAGCATCATGACTAAATACTGAACATTTCTGGACCATACGGAGCCTTTCGCATTTGTAGAATAATTTGTCATAAAAAGAATGATTAGGTAGAAACAGAGTTGGATGGTTTTTAGTTTAGAACTTGGACTCTCTGGTGTAGTTTACTGTGGCAGGAACAAGAAAGGCAGAGGCTGGCTTCTAAAGCGACGTTCCAGGTGACCAGAACCATGGGATATGGGCTGCAGATGCTTCATGTCTCAGTGTGAAGTGCTTGTAAGTCCCCTCAAGGCTGTCTGAGCTCAAAGGTCACCAATGCTCTGCAGTCAGTCTAGAACAACTTATACAGTGCTGGGTGGGATGGAGATTTTAGCTAGAAAATATTCCTTGTATGAAAATCTGTTTTAGGTATTTATTGAATCACCAGCTCTATATAAGAATTTATCTTAATGTCATATAAAAATATAGGCAAAGAATGTTTTTATAAGTGTGTCCGGTGATTTATCTAGATGCATTTTTGTTCCAGCACAGTTTACAATGAAAATAAGCAGTACTAGAAAGTCACTAAAAATAAAATATAGAAAAGTTACTAACACCTTCTGTGCATTAGACCGTTACTATATGTATGAATATATATGTATATATTTATATTACGCTGCTTATCTGCTGTCCTATTTGTTCTTTAAAACAAATTTATAAGTCAGATACTCCCCCACCCCCTGCACTTTCACAGAAAATGTCCCACGAAGCAATAAAAACTTAGAATACAACAGTCCAAGCGATTTCTTCAGGGAGGGCCAGAGTTCTGGGAAAGGAAAGATCTTTCCATGTACTAATTCAGAGTCTCTATTATTTTTTAAATTACGTTATTTATCTTGTGTTTTACATGCACGCACATCACATGCATGGAGGTGCCCACAAAGGCCAGAAGAGATGTCACACCCTCTGGAACTAGAACTATAGGTGCTTGTGAGCCGCCTGATGTGTGGGCACCAGGAACTAGACACAGGTCCTCTGCAGGGAGAGTAAGTGCACGCAGCAGAGTAATCTAGGAGATTACTAAAAGACACTAAGAAAACCTTCCCTCTGTCCCTGCTCCTTCCTCCTTCCTGAGGGAGGAGATGAGACATACACTAGCATGTTAGCAGCAGCGGCCTTTGGGCTGTGCAGGCTACGTTTCAGGTTCCTTTACTTCATACGTGTTTTATGTAGTTTACAATTATGGTGTATATTATTTACAACCACGTATAGGTTTTAGTCAGGGTCAGAGCTTTCCTACCCGCACGCTAGGATGGTCACGTGATCTTCAGCATCCCTCCCTTCTGTGCAGCGCCTCTGATGCGGGCTGGCTTGCCAAATTTGCTATCTTTATATTACTGTGTTCCTCAGAGCAGTTTAATATGATTATGTGAAGCTTTGTTAGCATCACAGTTTTTTTTTCCTAGAAATTAAGCAAATATTTTAAGAGCTCTACAGCCAGTGAGCTGTGCCACACATTGGGGTACAGAGAAGAAGGAGACACTTGTCTAAAAATCTTGACAGTAAAGTAGAAAAACAGGAAATAAGGAGATTTATATTGCAGAATTTTATTAAACAGTAAGAAAATATGCTGTAGTGCTCCAGAGGTGTTTTCCTGGGAGAGCAAGAAGTTTGACCAGAGAACATCTTTTCTTAAACAAGTAACGCAAACAATGACAGGCTGAAGTGCAACACAATGACAAGGCTGTTACTGTGACAACTAGAGGCAAGCAGCAGCGAGCAGCCATGTGACCATTAGGGACACAGTGGTTTTTCTGTAGAAAACTGATGTCTACAAAGCACACAGGCTGCATTAAAGAAAGATGTCATGGAAGTAGTGAGCAATGGCTTCAAACTAATATTTTTGCCACCGTGGTTTAGAAAGTTAATTTTATGCTGTCAAGTCTTTAGTTTCCCTTCCTCTATTAGTTCTGCTCAGTCTCTAAATGGAGCCTCTGACTGTCACTCCCGGAAAGGAAGCATCATCCTGGAGTAGAAGCCATTGTTTTAGGAAGGCAAGGCCTACTTTGGGCAGTCAAGGGGGATGTGTATACAGCTGGAGGTGTGGAGAGCTGAGGCTAGCAAGAGGACCTGGTAAAGACTGCGAGAGTCAGAGCTTTCCCCTGGAAAGCATCAATCAGTACACACACGAGACGGAATCCTGGAAGACAAAATAGCTGAACCAATGAAAGTGCTTGGTTGAAGGACAAATGTTACCCACATATCCTTCTGATACTCATCAAAAAGTTCAGTCAGTGCACTGTGCCATTTTATCTCAAGTTTATAATGGCTATTTGAATTTCCAGAAGTAAGTCACGATGTCCAATACCACACTTTTCTACCAAGCCTTCTGGAATAATCACTGTTTTAACATATTTGTATGTGAAAGTTGTTCATGGACTTTTATGTGCAGGTGCGAGTCTGTTCAGGTGTTGGCTGCTTTAACCATCGGGGTGTTATGGGAGCAGGCAAACAGCAGTAGTACTTCCCACTTAGACACTGCTTTCCAAGCCACAGGCTACCTCATGGCTAGTCTTTCCGTCAAAGATGATCAATTCTAAATATTTGGCATTAGAGGAGACAAAATCAGGGGTCTTTTCTTAGCAAAAATGTTGCTCATTTATTAAAATTATCATTAGTGGCATTTCAAATATTTCAATTATGAAACTGGCTATAAATATATACAACTTATGAAAGTATGCTGTTGGCATAACTCACTTATAATTGGACACTAGCCCAAAAGGGAGGTCCAATGAAAGTCTTCACTTACCAGGAGATCAGGATAGATGCGGGGACTTCCTACTGGGACTCTAGGTGAGGGAAATATGGGAGAATGGGGAAATAGAAGGATCCAGAGGGTTACACAAACCCCCAAGAAAAACATCATGACGGGCGGATATGAACCCAGGGGGGTCTGCTCAACCTACTGCACCAACCAAGGACAACACATGCAATAAACATTGAACCCCTATTCAGGTTTAGCCAATGGACAGGACATTGTCCACAGTTATATGGAGATCGGGCACTGACTCTGACACGGACTCTGACATGCCCCATATTTGACCACTTCCCCTTGGTGGGGAGGCCTGGTGGCACTCGGAGAAAGGATGAGCAGGCTACCAGGGTGAGACTTGATAGGCTGTGACCATACGGTGGGGGAGGAGGTCCCCTTCTGTCACAGACCTAAGGGAGAGGAATAGGGTGAAAGAGGGAGGGAGGGAGGAATGGGAGGATACAAGTGAGAGGATAAAATTTGAGATGCAATCTGAATAATAAATTAAATAAATAATATTAACTTAAAAAATAAAGTCTACTGTGATAGAATTATATGAGAGAGAGAGAGAGAGAGAGAGAGAGAGAGAGGGGTGTGGGCTTTCCCTATGGCTAAGTTACGTGTGACTAAAATAGCAGGAGCTGTGGTAACAGTTAGCTGCTCTATTCTTACTTCAATTCTAGCCTACAGGGTCTACAGCAAAAGCTCAATGAATGTTGATATGTTTGTACATGTGTATGCAGATGAGGATGGTTCATATTTTCCTTTTAATTCATAAATAAAATCATTAAATTTTATTTTAAAAATTCGAACTTATTTTGAGATAGTGCCTTTTAAAAAATGATTTATTTATTTATTATGTATACAGTGATCTGTCTGCATATATGCTTGCACACCAGTAGAGGGCACCAGATCTCATTTTAGACGGTTGTGAGCCACCATGTGGGTGCTGGGAATTGAACTCAGGACCTCTGGAAGAGCAGCCAGTGCTCTTAACCTCTGAGCCATCTCTCCAGCTCTGATGAAAATTTCTTAACCTTTCGTGGAGCTACACTAACAAACGCTGGTGGTTTTGAGACATGCACAGGACAACAGTTGATGGTTCTCATGAACTTGGTTAAATATAATTCTTTAGAGAAGAGTTTCGAGTATGTGGGATGGAGATGATAAAGGATAATTTAGGAGAGCTGAGAAGCAGAAGGCAAGAAGAGAAACTGAAGGAGCCGTCGGCTAGTCATTCAGATTTGCAATGCACATGCTTGAGTCTGTCAATCAAAACGGGCAGCTTTTGTTTGGTAGTTTAAAAATCCATTATGACTAACTACAAACATAGATGATGGAGAAACCTGCCCAAAGTTAGAATCTAAAATCTCTTTTTAAATTTTTCTCAAATGTAATAGTCACTGTTCAGTAAAATTTAGTTTAATTTAGAGGACATGCGACTACATGTCCTAATAAAAGATTGAGAAGTTTTATGAGATTTTAAATTTATTTTTAGTCATTATGATGATTTGGACAATTAAAACGTTTATCCCTAATTTTTAATAAGAGAAAAAATAAGTCAACAGATGGACAGAAAAGAAATAAAACATTCTTATTTATTTTCATTGAACTAGGTTGTGCTGCCATACTGAGAAAACATTTTTATAAAGGCTAAAGTATCCATGGCAACTGCAGATTCTGAGAGCCGCTCCAGGTTGTGCAGTTGGTTTTCTTTCCCAGTGAGGGAATGTGCTATCTAAGACCTTGTCCTAACTCATTTCATCCCTAAATGTGAGTCAGGCAAATCAAACATGAACTAATGCCTGAAGGGAAGCCCCTGACTCCACAAGAATGGGTTAGTTCACATTTATCTTAAAATCTGCTCTCAGTGTTCTTAAAATTCACTAACTTGGCAAGCCAAGAATTATCATGAGAAATGAAATAAGCTCATAACTCTGAAGTCATCCAACATTCCTGTGTCTGACTCTCACTGGGTTTGGCCATATCTTGGGCATTATTCTGACCTTTAAATAATAAGTTCTCCAATATCCTGGAAATAATTAAAAGCATGGAAATAATTAGAAGGGCCGCAGTGCAACATTGTGCCATTGTCTTTCGGGTAATGTGTTCTCACATAGATTCATGGAAAAGGGTTATGAGTAAAGACAACCACATTGTGTATGCTGAGGCCTTAGTAACGGTCCTATTCAGTATTTCCTACAAGGTAAAAACACCACGCTTCAACAGCGCAGCTGCACAGCCTTTCTCCAAGCACACTGCATTAAAATTCACATTTAAAATTAGCCCTGTGAAGAACCTTTATGTTTAGACACTGAGAACTCACATTTGCAAGGTACTGGATTGTAGAAAGGCATCAAATGCCTTGTAAATAGTTTGGGTAATCTCTAGTTCTATAATTCTTCAAAGCTACATTTCAATATCTAGAATTTACTGCCAAGGGAGAGGCAGAGAGACCATAGTGGTCCGAACAGCCATTCTTCGCTGAGCACCACAGCTAAAGCAGTCCCTAGTCAGCCTTCTCAGTCAGGCTTGTAAAAACCCCAGAAATGGGCCTGGGGCAGGAGAAGTGCCCCTCACAGCCCTGTCAAGGCAATCGCTTGTAAAAGCCTGAGAAGGCTCCAGTGCAGGTGCCTCTTACCAGGAAACGCACAGGGAAAGAAGCTCAGTCTCAAACTCCTGGTCTAATTTAGTGAGGAAGTTCCACCTCGCTAGGTACTGAGTGCTGGACCCCACTTTTAGTGGGGGGACCGCCTCCTTTAGTTCCTCAGGCGACTTTGGAAGGCACCGGAAGGTCCCTCAGAGAAGTGTGACATTCCCGATAAAAGCAAAGATGAGACTATCATCCCCCTCATCTCTTCGATTGCTAATAAAATGAAGAAAGCCACTGATGTAACAGGACAGTGGTTCCAGGTATGCGAATAGATCAATGCTTACACAATATTTGGATTAAAATCCTTGCCAGATGATCTCAAGCAGTGTTTACCTCACTGTTGATTTTTAGCTATCTTGATGTCAGCAACAATAAAAAGAACCTTGTTACTGTCACTGCAGAGCAGGCATAAAATCCTTCCTTCCCAAGTGGAATTGCTAGGTGCCGACAGCTGTGCCCTAAACAGCAACAAAGGTGATATTGTAGATTTCTGGGAAATAATTTCCATGATAGAGAAAAAGACAGCAAGTTTAACTAGTAGTCAGTCTACTTTAAATACACAATACTTAGTAACTGTTCTATGCAGTTTTAGTTTATGATGATTAATAAGAAATTTTACAGACTAAACACAGATTAAGTAAGAGGGCAAGCGTTGGACATGCTTTGGGCTGGAGGTCGGCTCCACTTGAAGGACGTGCCGGGCTCCTTCGGCAGCACGTGCTTTGTGACCGGAACAGCGGGGCTGGCGAGGAGCAGGGCTGTGGCTGAGGAAAATGAGAAGGGAATTTGCTCAAGTGTCAGAGAGCTCAGTAGCACCGTTACCTAGAGTGTCATGGAAGGTAGCCAGGGGCTACTAATAGACTAGGGATCTAGCCAGGGTTTCCAGACAGTGCCGAGGCACCTCCCAGCTTCTCCCTCTCGCTTGAGCTAAAAATCCAGGAGGGATACATATGATTAGTTCTGAAAGTGCCCAGGTTTATCAAATGGAAAACTGACACTAAACAAAGAAATGGCTTCCAGACTAAAATCAGTTTTAGGACATGGCTAGGAAAAGTGGTCTAGAGATGATACACAGTTGCGTGGGCCTCAGGCACACTCAAACTGGCGTCTCACATAACTGTTCCAACGGAGGGGACTCTGAGATGCTTAGGTGCAATGTCCTTTAGCAATGGCAGCACAATCTAGAATTTCAGAAGGGCTTATCCTGAAGAGATTTGTAGGTTTGATTTTCCTAATACAGTGATCCTCAATAAATAAACGAGGGACCCAGAAAGTCGTTTAAAGGATTATAATGTCAGGAATACTGCCACTTTAGACTCAAAGAGAAAGAGTACAAAATAAAAGGTCTGCAGACTTGGAATATTTTATAAGCAGAAAGCAAGCTAAGAGTATGGCAAGGTCTAGACATGGCTTCCATAGTCGGTGATGGCGCGGAAGCGGGAGTCTAAGGCCACCAACGCTGGAGGATTCCTTCCTGATGCAACAGCATGGACTGAGAGTCAAGAACTGCCCAGCGCTTGGCTGCTGGGGTGTCAGGATCTCTCTAGACCAGCAGCCCTGCACGTCTCCTGTCATCCACAGGAGCACTGCAGGCATTCCCCTTAGCCTACAACCTCATGGCAACTGTCCTGTAAGTCGCACTGGGTACCAAAGGTCTTATTCTCTTTGCACTTTTTAGAATTTATTAGCCAGCCACTGCAGCTGATGATCGGCCAAATTCGGGTCTCCAGAGCAGGGGGTCTCAACCTTCCTAGTGCTGAGACCTTTTGATACAGATCCTCATGCTGTGGTGACCCCCAACCACAAAATTATTTTCATTCTACTTGATAATTGTAATTTTGCTACTGCTTTGAATTGTAATCTAAAAATTTTTTTTGAAGATAGAGGTTTGTCAGAGGGGTTACGACCCACTGCTTTAGAGACTGTTGTGCTGCAGTGGTGGACTCTTTCACCTGAACATGCCTGTTCTCTATGTTCACCTGTGCTGCCTAGTTTGTTAGCCTGACAGCAGCTGGACTCCCCTGCGAGCAGGAAACCTCAGTTGACAAAATGCCTCTATAAGACTGACGGGAGGATCCAGCCCATCGTGGATGCTGCTCTTCCAGGGCAGCTGACTCTGTTGAGTTTCAGAGGACAACCCGAGAAGGCAGGAGAAGCCAGTCAGCAGTCACTGTCCCTCTGTGGCTTCTGCTTCAGTTCCCGCCTGCAGAGTCCTGCCCTGGCCTCCAGCTCTGACTGCCCTCAGCTGGAAGCTGTAATAAATCTTCTTCTGCCTAACTTGCTTTTGGCCATGGTGTTTTATCACATCAATGGAACCCCCAATCTGAAAGTTCGTTTAAAAAGGCAGAGGGGGGAAAGGAAAGGAGGCTATGATTATGGAGTGCAGAGCTCTTTGCTAGTACTTTACCCAGTGTGTGTGCGCATGTGTGTGTGTGTGCGTGTGAATGTGCATGCGTGCGTATTGTCCAGTATAACCTTTCAATTGGGCAAAAGAGAAACGTGAGGTGCTGAGAAATGAGGAAACTAATGTTTCTTCCTTTTCTTAGGAATGGAAATGGTATTTCATGTTTCTGGTGTGCATTTCCCCCATATATTTTTCTTGCACCCCCAAAGCAACCTACATCATCTCGAGGTATCCAAACGGTTTTTAGGGTTTATCTGTTTCAAAATTAGCTCTTACCTAGGTCCCTGTCATGGGCAACTGTCACTTGAAGGTCAACAGCACTCTTCTTCCCATGATCATAATGAAATCCTGCTGGTTTAACCCTCCACATACCATCCAAGCAGACGCCGACTGACTAAAGCTCTCGGCACGTTACCAAGTGAAGCCCTTGGAGAGTCACAGTTTCCCCGTGGCCCTGTGCTATTTTTCTGTGGCTGCTTTTCACGTCCTCCAATTTGGTTTCTATGAGTTGATGTGTCTCATTCTGTTTGGAGTTCTCCTGAGGTACTGAGTCTGTAAATCTCAATCTTTATAACGTTCGCAGGGCTTTCCAGGATTAATGCTGTTTCCTTTTACTGTCTCTTCCCATTTAGGAATTGCAATTACTCATGTGCCCTACATTTTGAAAATTTCCCAGAAGTCTCTGGGATTCTAATGACTCTGCTCAAGTCTTTTATTGTTTTCTCTTTCAGAGTGGTTGCTTTTCAATAAATATCATCCTGCTGACTGAGAGTTTCCTTCTGTCACATTTTAGTACATATCTATTGACAAGTAACAAATTATACAACATTTAGGAGTCTAAATGTTCCCTGTCTGCAGATCAGGAGGCAGTGAATTGGCCACGTCTTTAGAGTGTCACAAGACTACAGATAAGGTGTCAGCGGGACCCCTTCTTATTTGGAGTACCAGCTTCTGAGGCTGCTCCAGTTGTCGCCCTGGCTGGCTCTTGCAGCGAGCCCACTGCCCCACTCAGAGGCTTTGCAGGGCCGCAGTTTGCTCCCACAGGTTGGCAGACTCTTTATGTCTCTCTTTCCAGAGGCTCTGAGCCTTTCAAGGCTTTTATCTGATGGAATCAGGCCCACCCAGGATTAATTAAAAACCAGCCACTTCACAACCATAATTGAATCTATAAAATCCTTCACTGCGACAGTGTACATCTGCTAGAGCCAGCATCTGGATCCTTGTGGGATCTCCGACTAGACTGTCTTTTACTTCAGAATGAGCAGCTTTCCTTTTTCTGTCTTAGATCTCTGAGGTGACTTTTTGGTTTGATCTATTACAGTTAGGTCATGTAACCCTGTCAGTGCTATGCTACCAAGGCTGTGGATGCTAAACAGTGCTGATTCGGGAGTGATCTGTTTAGAGTCATACAGAAGCCTTATACCTGGGTGGAGGGTGAGGACAGCTCAGTTCAAGTCTGAGATGCAAGGTGCTTGTGGTCTTCCTGTGCACGTGCTTGGCTTATGAGACCAGTTGGGCCAATTTTATACATATTAAGCCATGGCTACATTTACTTTCAGGGGAAAGACACTCGAAGGGGAACAACCTCTGCAGATTAGTAGCTGAGTTTTGACTCCTTCCCAAACTTGCCCACTTTGTTTAGAACCCAGAGTCCTCGGGCAGTTTTTATTGCTGTTCAGAACTTACAGCTGTTCCTCAGGAAGCAATCAGTTTCTGACGCATCTATGACAATATGCCTTCCGCTCCACTGTTGCTCAAGCACGGTCAGCTTTCCCAGCCTCAGGATATGCAGCAGGGTACAAACTACTTTCACTGTGTGTTCTCAGCCTCCTCTTGTCTGTCTTTCAACTCTATCAGAAATACCTCTCCTGACTGTATGCAACTGTGGCATTCCTTTATTTAGATAACCCAAGGCTGCCTGCCACACAGAGGGGCATCTCCTCAAGACAGACTGGCAGACTCTTTAGGACAGAACTCCTCAAACAGTGCTAAGCTGGAGTTGGCTCATGACTGATTATGCAAACCAGTGTCTGAATAGCCAGGGATTTCTAGCAGGTTGTTAAAACATTGACAGCTTGGAGTCATTGATGGCAGGTGTATTTATACCACAGCATTTGGCCGACTGTCTTAGTTAGAGTTTCTACTGCTGCAATGAAACACCGTGACCAAGAACAACTCAAGGAGGAAAGGGTTAAATTAGGCTTATCCTTCCCATAGCTGTTCACCAAAGGAAGTCAGGACAGGACCCTGGAGGCAGGAGCTGACCCAGAGGCCATGGAGGGTGCTGCTTACTGACTTGTTTCCTGCTCAGCCTGCTTTCTTATAGAACCTAGGACCACTAACCAGCCCAGGGGTGGCCCCACCCACCATGGGCTGGGCCCTCTCTTGCTGATCACTGACTGAGAAAATGCCCTACAGCTGGATCTCATGGGGGCATTCCTCAGCTGAGGCTCCTTCCTCCCTCATGACTTTAGCTTGTGTTAAGTTGACACAAAACCAGGCAGCACACCAACCCATCTTAAGAGCCTGTCTCTTTAGCATGACCTGTCATTTTATCCCTGAATTACAAAGAAAAAAATATTGAAACCATTGACCATGACATGCTGTTTCTGTGTGTCTCCCAGGCTCTGTGTGTTAGCACGTAGAGTATGTCGCCACCAGGCTATTGCATCCTGAACACAGCATTGACTTCTTAGGACAGCGTATCAGGGCTCTCACAGCCTCCACCCATGGTTCCTGTTAGCAGCTCCATGCATGGACTCTAAGTCCCCCTGCCATGTTGCTCATGTCTTGTAGCTCTCACACATCTTAGTCCATGTAACTGGACTCTCACCTGTGCTCTCCTTTCACTGGCTTGGTAACTCTTCCTTAACACAGTTCTCCCCTCTGCTTGTAATCTTGCCAGTGTCTCATACTCATTTCAGCTTTGGACATTTCCTTTATGTTCCAATCAAGCACTAAGTCAGGCCTGATATTTAACACTGCACTGTCATGTCTCTTGTAATTGTTTTCTTGTGCATTTGTTCCTATTGTGAAGATGACATTCTATATATAGAATTTAAATTATTTTATTGGTTATAGGACATGTCAATTATTTATATTTTCTATATAAAACATTAAAAATCCCATAATCCATCTATCATCTTATAGACTGATTAGATTTTACTTTACTTAACAGTAAACATTTTGGCATCTTTCATTATTTAGTGTTTTTAAAGATGTGGTGAATACTTTTATGTACATCTTTGCTTTAGTTTACATCCTTTTCTACCATGAGATTACTAAGAAATTTAAGGAGGCAATTTTAATGGAGTCAGATTTATGGAGGCTTATTTTAAAGCTTTGAAGCATCTTACCCAAGCAGTCCTAAAAGGCAAGTTCCAATTCCATTAGCAACTTTAACAGAAGTGGGAGGTGTGTGTGTGTGTGTGTGTGTGTGTGTGTGTGTGAGAGAGAGAGAGAGAGAGAGAGAGAGAGAGAGAGAGAGAGAGAGAGAGAGAGAAAGAGAGAGAGAGATATCCAGGAGGGGTTGGAGCAGGTGTGGGGTGAAAAATTCATTGTATGTATGAATCATTCTCAAAGAATTCATTAAAAATATTGTTCACTTGCTCTCTTTAAACAAACTTCACAACCTCCAGTGCCATAAAAAAAAAATTCAAAACCAAAATTAGCTCTAACATGTATGTCATATAGAGGATACTGGATAAACGTATTGGCATTAACCCAGAATCTTTTCCTGCCTGTGCCTGCTTTTTTAGTTTTTAAATTGTGGCTGGGGCAGTAGGACCCATGTGAACAAGGGCACGCTGTGAACGCACTTGGAGAGAGAGCGGCGACTGAGCAGGAGGTACAGTCAGGCCTCAGAATGGAAAAGTAGCCGGAACTATAAGACCCTCTTGTCCTTAAAACACACTGCTTTCTTGAGAAAAGGGGAAAACGATGAGGTTTCCCCTTAAAGTGTTTCTCCATCCCCAAAGGGAATGGAGAACTTTCTAAAGCTCTTACACTGAGTGGGTAATAACAAAATACAAACATATTTATTGTATGGTTTACACTTTATTTATCATTTCTCAAGTTATTTTTTAGATTTTTGCCAAGCACTGCAGTGAAGAGAATATGTCACAAAGGTCAAAGCGGGGAGAACCGTGACCAAACGTTTAGCTTATTGGACTCCGTCAGCCACTAGGTCTGAAAGCCGGGACTGGTATGTGGGCCTATGGGCAAACTAGGCATTTCTGGGTAGTTTGTGAACTTTTACATTTTAAAAATTGACTTTAAAAATATTTTATTAAAAATTAAAAACTAGATTCATTTATTTTTCTTTTATGTGTGAGTATTTTTCATGCAAGTATGCCTGTGCACCATGTGCATGCCTGGTGCCCAAGAAGGTCCAAAGTGGGCACTGGACGTCCTGGAACTGGAGTTGTGGATGCTTGTGAGCCATCATGTGAGTGCTGGGAACTGAACCTGGGCTTTCTGTAAGAACAACATATGCTCTTAACTACGGACCTATGGCTCCAGCCTGAGCCTTTATGTTTCTGTTGAAAACAAAACAAAACAAAACGAAACAAAATGAAACAAAACGAAACACCCGGAAGAGCACTTCGACATGTGTGAAAGCAGAGTGACCGTGGAGGCCTGATATTAACTGCCTGCTCCTTCACTGAGCATTGGCCACCTCCATCTTTAATGTCAGGGTTATATTTTTAACACTACATCTGTTTACTGACTGCTTGCAAGATGCTCTCTAGTCATCAAAAGTAACTCTTATCTAGCTACACCTTAAAGTGTAAAGATGTGGCATTTCCGCTAAGTTACAGACCACGTTTACATGCATTGTCGAGAAGCATTTTGTCACCTTATAGACACCCTCTAGAGCCTCTCCCTTACCTTGCTTGACTTAATTACTAACATTAAATGAGTGTGGGGCTGAAGCAAGGGCTTCAATGGTTAGGGACACTGGCTGCTCTTGCAGAAAACCTGGGTTCACTTCCCAGCACCCACACAGTGGCTCGTAGCCATCCTTAACATTAGTTACAGTGTACCCAACACCATCTTTTGACTTCCCTGGGCACTAGGCACTCACAATGGTACACATACACACATGCACATAATATGCTTGTACATGTGAAATAAAGTAAATGTGTAATTCTACCCCTCTAAATGTGTGTGTAATTTATAAATTGAAGCACACCCTCTCACACAGAAAGCAGAGGTTTCCCTATTTCAAGAGCAGATTGACTAAAGTGCTGAAAGCAGAAAAGAAGTTATTTTTGATAGCTTAAGCATGCGCCCCCACAGTCTGTGGAGGCGGTGCTCTCCCTGGCTTCTTGACCGTTGCTCAGATTCTTCCTGGACCCGGATTCAACTCTGTGTAACATGAAAGGCTAACTCCTTGATGGCTATTGTGGTCACCCAACCTATCTGGAGAACTGAGCTCAGATATTTACAAGTCATTTGTGGTGGCAGATATGATTCTGTGCAGCTGAGCATGTTCAGTTATTCCCTGGGAAACAGTCCCTCTCTTCCTTTGTTTGTTTAGGCAAGCAATTGTGAAAAGTCCTCATAGCGTGTGTTAGAAACTATAAGGAGGGTTTATGACTTCTCAAATAAAAGCTTTCTCAGCTTCGGATTTCTGGAATTGGTCATGTCCGTGTTTCTTCTTATCCTACTGGGATTCAATGTTGTTAGCAACCTTCTGTGTGGTTCTAAGATATCCTGACCTTCTGAAACCTTTCCAGGTGTCACTGCCACTTTCCTGGTCTCTGCAATATGAGCTGCATTGTTTAGTGGAGTTAAGTTCTATGAACTTTGGAAATTCTCCCTGAGATTCTCCCTGAGACTGTGACTTGACTAATACCCAAAGCTGCGTGAACATGCAGACACAACTGTTCCTAAACCCAAGCTTGCTGGGCAGTGCTGGATTTGACTTGGAGTATGGAGAGAGGACCGTTTTGCTCACTTTTGTATCTGTGACGTGCTCCAGGTGCTGCTTGGAGTTAGGCGGTTGGTGCTCTGGGCCTCAGATGTACCCTCGTCAGAGACCAGCAGCGTGTGCAGTGTGAGTGTCAGGGATTCCATGAGGACCTGCTGGGCCCATTAGGGCCTCTGGATTCAAAGGGTCTTAAAATGCATTTCAGCATACATAGACGCATAAAAAAGACATCATTTTATTTCAGAGGAGTCTGATTTAAACCCAAAGTTTTGTTTTCTGGTAGGGATGGGGTTGAGGTAGAGGTTCACACAGCTCGGGTTGGTCTTGAACTCACTAGTACTAGGATGGTCTGAATTTTTTGATCCTCCTGCCTCAGCCTCCTGAGTGCTGGGATTACAGGTACACCATCACACATGGTTAAAGACAGTGTTTTCTATGAACTTAACTTATGTAAGTTAAAAGCTACACAAGTTAAATTTGGTGACAAAGTTAAGACTTTACAAGGGTTTATACTTGCACCAACGATCCTCTATTATTTTGGCTTTAGGCTTACATGTTACTGTAGCAGAGACTTCTCAGCCCCTCTTTAATTCCTCACAGATTGGCTAGTGTAACATCTGACTCATGCTGCCAAAACATAGGAGAAGAAAACAGGACGTGGATAGAAAATTACATATACAGACTGATAAAGGTACGGTCCCTTAGCTTTGAAATATGTATAGCAACAAATTTCATAGAGATGCTGTGAAAATAAACTAGTAATAATTTTTTAAAAGCATAAAGACAACAGGTGCAACGGCAACAGTAGCCATCCATTCTTGCTTCTCTTTGATCTCTCCTCTCCCACAGTCCTGAGCCATCTGTTAAGATCTGCCTTCCCAGCTGAGCTCCAGTGTGCAGGCATCCTGAGGGCCTGGAGTGGTACTGGTGGCTGTGTGACTCTGCAGTGTCCTCTGCTTTGCTTTCTGTCAGCTGAGTCCCATTAGTTGGCTGCATGTGGCTGCTAGAGTTATACAGTCACACATTACTGTAGTTACTCTGGGGCGTGTTTCCTGCCACCGGCAGTGCATTGCTGGGGATGCAATGACCATGGAAGCCTTTAAAAGGTTTAAAAGGCTACACAGCTGGTGCTACTATGGTTGGGACTGCACATATATGGGTCTTTTGTGTGTGTGTGTCTATGCATCCAATTTTGCAACTAATAAGAAAAAAAATAACAAAAAGTAAAATAGGAAACAAACACATTGTCCCTCATGTCACATAGGGCAAATGAGAAAACTGAAAAGTATGTGTGATTTAGGGTAAAAATATGAGGGCAATATCATACTGTGTAAGAAGCTCCTGAAATAATTCTTATTAAAAGGCACCGGAGAGATGGTTCAGTGGTTAAGAGCATGCAACTATGTCAGGCAGCTCACAAGTGTATCTAACTCCATCTCCAGGGGAGCTTACGCTTCTAGCACCTGTGGGCACCTGGACTCAAGTACACGTACATACTCACTCTTACAGACATAATTAAAAAATTCTTTAAATAGCGAATTTGTATTACAAAAGCTTAGAGTTGTAATGTCCTGTCAGATTAATTTGACTTAAGATATTTAAATATAAAATATTTAATTGTATCTACGATTCCAAATTTTATGACAACAAGGGGCGACTTTGTGTGAAAAAACTCAAAACAACTAAAAGACAAGACTCTAGCTCCTGGGGTATAGAGGAAAAAAGAAACGAGGTGCAGCCTGAGGGTGGAACAGACTCTGAAGCTGGCCTATGGACCACACTGGAAAACTTGCTCTCTAATAGAATGACCTGCTTTTAATCATAAGCAGATAATAGTTTATTACCCAGAGTTTTAGAAATACATTATTCCTGGGAATACTTCCTAGGATTTCTTTTTCTTATTTGAGACCACATCTTTGCATTTAATTCGATCGCAGACTACCCCTGCAGGGCTCATCTCTCTAATTATCCCCACCTAACGTGACAGGGAAATGGAATTATACTGCTTGGAAAACAGGCATCCTTCGCTATGCCTTTTCTCAGTGCCCCCCAGGGCTAAGTTTGTCATTATGGTCACTGCATGATCTTGAGCTTTCCCTGAAGTCAGACTTTGACTTTCCGTGTTTGCACTGCTATCGGCACGCATATACCCGGTACAAAGCATGCACACAGAGGAAATCCGAACAGATGAGTGGTTAATATGCTCAGCACATAATGCTGCCTGCACCTTACACAGAGCAGAGGGGCTGTTTCACCCCCATTGCGCAGATGACAAAAATCAAAGCAGGGAAGGTGCAGCCCACTTCCCCAGCTCAGGATTCAGACCTCCGCACGTCAGCGCTGGAGGCCTGTCGCATTCCCGAACAGCACCCATACTTATCACGGCCTCTGAGCAGTCCTGGGTTTCCATCAGGTGCCACTACACAGAGAAATAACCGCACACAGACACATAAATGCAGAATAAACAAATCCTCAACCTGAACAATGGCTGTTTGTAAGACTGATTCTCAAATACCTGTGGGGATTTGTGAGACCGCCAGCTGTACTGGTGACTGTGGAGACTCGCCAGCAGAAGATTTTCATCAGTATCCACCTGGCCAAACCGCAGTGTCTCCTGTGTGTCATTACAGATCACAAAGTGGCTGAAGACCAACTCCTCTACCTCAGGGCATTTGTTCTGGAAGAAAAAGAGTATGAAAGCCAATGTGTGTATCAGATTAATTGCAAGATGTTTGGCAGCTGTCTGCCCAGTGGCCATTGTTACACACGAATGTTAAAGGATCTGTTGTCATTAGCTCTGGTATACAGAATATTCTATACTTTCAGGGGAAGCACAGCAAAATATCTTAAAGACATCATCGTTCCAGGAATGTGTTTTGATTTATACTCCTACAACGAAACCATACACACAGAAGAGGAAAAGAACAATGAGATCCCACAAACGTTTAACGTTTCTTAAAGCAAATTAACATGCTATAAAGAGTGCTGTGCTGGGCCGTGCCGCGCATTTCTGAAGGGAGTACCAGAGGCTAGAATTACCATGTTGCCAGCCCTCTAAACTCCACAATCAAGGCCAATTACCAAAGCCACAGTTTGTACCCTACAGAAAGTAAGGATCATTTAGGTTACTACAATCCTGGGTCCTGTGCTTAAGAGTGAGAGAGGAGGTGTGTGTGTGTGTGTGTGTGTGTGTGTGTGTGTGTGTGTGTGTGTGTGTGTAAGCCTGCTCAGGGAGAGATATAAATAAAACCATAACTTTCCCTCTATTGTTAAGAGGCTGAACATACAAAACAGATCAACTCCAGAACCCATTTAAAGGCCAAGTTGCAGTTTTAAAGAGGAATATAATGTTAGCTGAAAAAGTTTCCAGGATCTGTTTCATTCAGCAAGTAGCCCAGCAGCTAATCCTCTCCACTGAGCAGCCACAGCTCATCTAATTAGCAATAGGTTTCTATGCAGATGCCTGTTTTGAGAAACAGTCTATAGCTCCTACTAACTGCTGTGACACCAAAACACTGGGTGCACTGTCCTGTCACCCAGATTTTCAGGAAACTAAAAGCACAGCTAAGAAAGGGATCAGCAGGAGTGTGTAAGTAATTCCCAGGTAGCTGATAGATTTGCAGGTAACGGGAGGTTAACAGAAAGCAAACACTAGTGGGCCTCTATTTTCTCTATCAGGCTCTACAGAAAGCCACACGCTATGGTTCTGAGGGAAAACAAAGGGTGGTGTAACTCAGAGGCAGGGTGATGCTGATGATTAGGAAGCATGAAAGCCAAGGAGTCAACAGACGAATCTAAGTGGTACCCAGCCAGGATGAGGCCAAACCTAGTACTCCATCAACAAAAATGGGGGGAAACAGAATCCAAGCCCCGCCATGCAGATACTCCTCAGGGGGGTGTTCTATGGCTGCAGGTGGTAAGTAGGCCCTGATGGGTCACATTCGACCAGACACCCTTGAGGACCACCACCACTGCCACCATGTCTGCTGCCGCGGCCACCACCACCACCGCCATCACCACCACCACTGCCACCACTGCCACTTCCGCCATCACTTCCACCACTACCACCATCACCGCCACCACTTCCGTCACCACCACTTTTTCTTCTTCCTCCTCTTCTTCAATCATCTATCCATTCTTAACCTCTCACTGTTTATGGTCCAGCACCTTGCTTGCCAGGCACACTAATCAGCAGAGACCCAAGCACTTATGAGCACTGGTGCTCTCTCACATGACTTTTAACTGCTAGTCATGAACTTAAAACATGTCTGCTGTGGGGCTTCAGACGTCAGCTTCACCTGCACTGTGGCTAGAACACTAGCTGCACTTCAGGTCTTCAGCTGCAAGGCAGGCACTGCAGTTCTGCCGGCCCCTTGCCAGGTGCTCTCACACTACTCTGACCTCGTTATTCAGCCAGGCGTCAAGCTGTTTCCTGCCTCGGTCAGTCACTTCTGCTGGGCCCGCTTTCCCCCTCCCTCATGTTGGGACAAGAGTTTGTATTCAGCCTTCAGGGGCCCCACCCCAGGCCTGGCTAGGCTTTCCCATTTGATGCGGACATGATGCCGTGTTAGCTTCAGCGTCCTTGCTCATTTGTTCCTTTACCAGACGCTGCGCTCGCTGCCGAGGGAAGGAACAGAACCCTCCGTCCTGTTACAACTTTACCTCTAATTCTCATCATAATTCCTGACTGTTGAGCACTGAATAAACACTTAGGAAACAAACGACAAAAACACATATATGCTTGTTTTCTAACTATGCTGAGTTTGAACCCAGGGCCAGATGCACACAGACAAACACTCGACCAATGAACCACACCCTAGCCTAACTTTAATAATTACATTGGTAAAACATGTAGGCTTCGTAAAAACTAGAAAAATATTTTAAAAGTGAATTTAAATGTCTAATTTTATGCTCAAATATAATTGCCAGCCACAGTTGGAAGAATATTTTTCAAGAAATCTTTTTTTCCTCTTCTGAATGCCTTGGCTGTTGCTAGAAGCCTGCTCTATCCAATCCCATTTAATGTATTTATTTAAAACCTTTAATCAACTAGAGCCACAGTGTGTAATTAGTTTTGATGAGATTTTCCCACCTAGTATTATATAATAAAAACAAACAACTCTCCTTATAAACATCTCTCTCTCCTTTCCGTGCACGAGCAAGCCACGAAGGGAAAGGATGACTCCAGCCTTACTCAGTGGCACATCCTGAGCTTAGAATCCAGTTTTCATAAGGAATTGGGATCAGTCTCAACAGAGAGGTTAAGTTACCAGCTGGAGGTTGAAAAAAAAAAAGTCATATCCCTCTCCTCATCCCTAAAAACTGATGAGGGTTTTAGGGAAAAAATGTAAATTAAGGAACATAAGGGGGTTGTTTATACTTTTCTAAAGAGGTCCTCAGGGAACCGTTTCTCAACTGCTCCTTCATCTATGGAATTTATTATAACTGTAATAAGCTTCAAAATTTCTTGGAATGTTTTAGATTCTGTTATATTTATTTATGTGACATCATCTACACTGAGTCCCAGAATGGTTGCAAGGATTTGTGGTTAAAAGATGGCTCGTGCATATTTTAAGCTCATGTCATGTTGAGCAGACATCTACAAGGCAGAGAGAGTGTTCGGTGTAAGAGGAAGGTGAGGGCAGCCTCCGTTTAAAGTGCTATTTTGTTTGAACAAGAACAATTGACATAGAAAAGAAAAAGAAAGCGATGTTGAGTTTGTAATTTAGTTTCACGAAAGAAACATTTCACACACACCCAGGCAGAGAGAAAGAGAGACAGTGAGCTCTGTAACCATAGCAATCAGGAACCAACGAAAGGCTCCTTTTAAGTTTGAACTTAGGACCTGAAGGTGAGGGGCCAAACTGTTTCATGCCTGATAATAATATGATTTTAAAAAGTAGATGGAGAACTCAGATCTCTTGCTCTACTCATTAAATTCATTTTTCATTGTCAATAACTATGCTATATATCAGCATTATTAAACATACAATAAAATTCAAGTCAGAATAAAATTCCTTCTAAAGGCAATAAACTACATTCAGGACAGAAATAATTATCACAACAAGCCTTTATCAGCCTGTGTCAATGGCGAACGTCCTCTGATTTCAAAATCGTGTGCTTTCATAGTTAGGTTAGAATACACAGGACTCAATGTCTACCACATTAAAACCTGGTGGCAAGGACCCTTGACATGGGAGGAAACAAGAAAATTACAGCAACAATTACAGAAGCATATCCTCCCGTGGCTCATGTTAACAGGGCCAAATCCCAGTATACATCAGAACCAACTATTCATAGCATGTACCTGTCAGCAATCGGCTGTGTGACACATGGCTCTACTTAATGGAATAGTCCTTCAAGGCACTGTGTTAGCCAGTCAGTCATTCACAGTCTGATGTGGTTTAAAACATTTAAACATTTATGTACCATATTTTATTTATGTGTATAGCTGTGTCTAGGAGAACATTTTTTTCCTTGTAAGAAAACTGGTATTTTGAAGGCATTTTGCAGTAGCTGTTAGACATGAGTCCACCTATAAAGCTCTGACACTAAGACAAACATGCCCTGCGTTTAAAATGCTCTATCAAGAATTCTTTTCTATTTTCTACGTTTGTTTTATATTAAGTGCATTGTTCAAAATATGGAAAAAAAACCCTAGAAATTGGAGCTATGGAAGTTTTTTTCACATTGCTATTTGAACCAGCTGCAAAGATTTCGATCACACTAGCTCTTATTTTACGCATGTCCTTTGCAACACGAAAACCATGGAATGCCCTTAAAAAAGGCTTCAGATATAAACCAGATGTGTTATCTTCTTTCCTTTGCTATTGCAATACCAAGTCAAGCAATTAATCCCTTAGTCCTGTATAGGTCTTCATGCATATAAAGCAAACATTAAGTTTATTTCTATAAAATCTAATTCTCATAGACATTTTAGGTTAGAGAACTTGAAAAAATTTAGAACTATTTATTTCATAAAATTGTTTCCATAAAGATCCTCACGTTATTCTCATAAAAATTCCCCCCAAATTCTCTTCCTTGTCCCCAGGACACTTCTTTACAGGAGCAGATGCCCCCCCCCCTCTTTTAGTGCCCCCCACTGAGAGAGCTCAGCACAGGGCACTCACACTTGGAACATGCGCAAAATGGTGACAACTGTCTCAGCCATAATGGCGGCTAACTGTGAGGCAACAATGAAAACCAGCACAGAAGCAGGAGGGATTTGCTGCATGATCATGCAGACATTGTGTGGGGCTGTTCCCAGGCTGCCAGGCACAGGCAGCCTCCCATCTTATATGTCAGCCAGGATTGGTTTCTATTCTGCCTGTTTGTTGATATGAATACTTTCCTATAAAAGGTATAAGAAAAAATTATTAAAGTTATTACAATTCTCTGAGAATATAAGAATCCATTCTGCAGTGCTTTCTAGTGAGTCGAAAGGGCAGACTGTCAGTGAAGGGAAAGACAAGACTGCTCTATTCCCAGGCTCTACCCCACTGTTCATTCATGCTTTTTTTTTAGAATCTGGAAGGCTTAATTTAAGTCTTTCATTTCTGCAATGGACATTCAGATATTTTGGTGTATACCAAAGTTGAAGCTTTAGCTAAATAGAGCCATAGCACTTCAAGAAAAATTCTTGGGGATAGTTACTTTCCACCCAGTATACTAGTCATGAGTAGGATACAGTGGTGCCCATCAAATTATTCATTCCTTCATACGCTGGTTTGTGTTTGATTTATAGTTGTAAGTGATAACACAGAGTGTTATAGTGAAGATCGCATGTGGCCAAACTGTAAACGGTTCTTGCGTGTGTGTACCTGTTGCCAAGCCTGTAGCGCGGTGTTTAGGGAATGAACGATGTGCTGCCCAAAGTTTACAAGCACTGAGTCCACAACCACGGTGCAGTCAAGCATCTTTTGCACTCCATCGCTGCAAAGTGCAACCTGCCCAGAGAGGCCAAAGGGTTTCACCACACTTTGCATCGTGACATTTCTGCACTCCAGAAGTTTGCAGTCCACCAGAGATGAGAAGCGGATCTCCCTGGAGACAGAAGCACTGTTCCACTGTCGCAGATACAGGTTTGGTTCTCGGAAGGCAATGATCATGTATTCCAGTTCAGATGGCACATTTTTATCAGAGATGAATGGCTGCAGGTGCTGTGGTGACGCTGTTAAGGAAACGAGAATAGTAATCAAGACGTGCCAACCTTCGGGGAAACAACTGAGGGGGACATTTAAATGATTCACTTTGTTCTTAAATTTAGTACTTGGTATTAATAAATTTAAACAATTGTTGTGAAGATGTTAAAAATCTTTGAAGTACCATTTGACATTGGTGCTTTGTTTTATTCAATCAGGTCTCTTAAATGTATATTTCTCAAAGGTTATTTTCACTTCCACAGATAGATTTTTTTTATTGCAGTAAGAAATAAGAGGAGACAACCATCTAAGTCTCTGTATCTACCCACCAAATCTCTACAACAGCAAAAGCACAGCTGTAGAAAAAGCAGTTAAACTCTGTTCTTGCTGAAAAAGCATGATGCTTAACAGCAGCTCTGTTCGGGTTTAATCTCCCCTCTTTTCCATTACATGTAGGGTGAAAACCTAAAATCTAATCCAACCTGTATTAACTAGAAAAGGGTTGTTACTAAAAAGAACACTTGAGAAATTATTATTCAAGTAACACTGGGAATATATAGGAACCTACTTTTGCTAGATAGGGGAAATTTATTCACATTCCTTGTTGTTGCTGTTGCTGTTGTTGTTTAGCGAGACAGGTTTTCTCTGTGTAGCCTTGGCTGTCCTAGACTCACTTTGTAGACCAGGCTGGCCTCAAACTCACAGCGATCCACCTGCCTCTGCCTCCCTGGTGCTGGGATTAAAAGAGTATGCCACCACGCCTGGCTCACATTTCTTTTAAATGTGTAAAAATATGAGTCCTATAACTTAACGAGAATGTGTTTATCTTTTATCGGGTAGGCATAGGGAATCTACTTCCCATTAATGTAAGGTACACACTAAAAACATGCATTTTCTTTCAAAAAGATCATAATTGCTATAATAGTAAAATATGAAGCTAAAATAACCAAAAAACTTCCTTGAAAATTTTCTTAGAAAAAATGCCAAAGCATGTCACTATGACACACTCACAGAACAGTCACTATGACACACTCCCTGAGACGTCGGGGCCACACCTGTTGCCCCAGATCAACTTTAGAGTAACTTTGCTAGTGCTCAGTGCCCATGTAAAAGTGAGGGACTGTGTGGGGAACACTCAGCACCAGGAGAAAATGGTACTAAGTAGGTGTCTCTTGATGCTGAAATGAAGCATACCTCTGCCTAATTGGTCCAGGTGATGACAAAGACAGAGCTCCAGGCGAGCGAACTGGAAGGCCACACAAAGAGACGGGACAAACCATGGAGTAAAACAGGAGTCGACTCTGGTGCAAGCAGCCAGGGCTGTTGGAGTTACGAGTGGCTCGCTTTGAGAACCAGATTCACTTGCAGAGCTGGAAAAGAAAAGAAGCTCAGCAACCTCCATTTCCCAATGCCACAGAAGCACAATGTCTTTCTAAAAGGCCTTTAAAGCCAGTACTGGGAATCCTACAATCAAATAATTAATAATAAAATCTCATGTATTACTCACACACACGAGTTCTTTCTTTTTAAACTCAGTTTATGTTGAATAGTCTATTTGGATTATTTGCAGAAAACTCTCACACTGTTCTTCAGCCTCCACTCATGTGACTTAGATCAAATTCTTTGTTTTCCTATACTGACTTCACAATACTTACGGGCAGCGTGGTGCCATGTCGGTGTAAGGAGACACAACACTGAGCATGACGGCTGCTCACAGCTGAGCTCCCCTGCCACACACACACAACACTGAGCATGACGGCTGCTCACAGCTGAGCTCCCCTGCCACCGCACATGTGTCCCCATCCCTTTACTTCTCGATATTGTCCACGTCAAGATTCTGTGAAGTGGTTTATTCTATTTATTGACAACCCAATGAATACTGTGTTATGTGGCATGGAATTATGACCACATACAAAGAATGAAGTCGTGTGGACAATCAAACCACAAGAATTCTCTCTTCACTTGCCTATCTTCTTAAAATTACATTTTAAGCCAGGTGCTATGCACACGCCTGTAATCTTAGCACCCAGGGAGGCAGAGACAGGCAGGTCAATGTGAGTTTGAAGCCAGCCTCATCTACAAAGCGAGTCTAGGAGAGCCAAGGCTACACAGAGAAACCCTGTCTTGAAAAAACCAAAACCAAAACCAAAAACAAGCAAAAAACCAAAGCCCATCACCACCACCACCAAAAACCAAAACCTTCAAACAAACAAAACATTCTTTAGTGGTCTGGTTAAAATGAAGAGCAAAAGCATCCTGTCCCAGAAGAATTAAACCCTTGGCTTTCAAAGAACTCACAAACTAACTGCGACACACTGTCATTTATAGACGTTACACAACAGAGTCATCTCCTGGAGGAGGCGAGCTAATGTGCTGCTGTAGTGCACACAGGAGAACAAACCAGAACGCACACCAGCATTTTGGGCTAACAGACGGAGCATAATGAGTTTTGGGAATGTGAGGTTATCTAAACTGAATATTTTGGGAAGTGAGATGCTTGCACTGAGCAACGGTGCTACACTTCCTTTGCATTATTTTGGACAATGACACCTCAATTATCCTTGGTTTCATCCAGCAAAACGTACAGGGTACAAATAAGAAAAGTGTGCAGCCAGTTATGGGTTCAGTGAGTGACTTACAGTCTTTTGCTCTAAAAGCTTGTATGGGGACCCCCCCCCCCGCAAACAAACCAAACCAAACCAACAACCAAACAAACAAAAAACTAAACAAATAAAGTGACTTGAGGCTTATGGGTTTCTGTGTTGTGAAACTTGGAAAGCAGAACAGAACCAGGTAGCCTTGGTTTGCCTTGGGCCCTAAATTCAGAATGCTAATGTGGGAGGCGGGACCTAAGAGGAGAGCAGCAGACATGTTACCCCCTAAACTATCCGCAGCAGTTTAATGTGATCATGTAAATGTGGAACAGCGATGTTCTTAACAGTTAGTACTCAATAAATCTAACACACTAAAATAATGATTATGATTTAATACAAAATGCAAAAGAAAACAAGCAGGAATTTTAATTTTTTTTCATTTTAAGTTACTCTTAATGGTAATAAAGTCACAAATATGCTGATGTAGTTACCCAAACCTAATTATCTAAAACACACATAGCAAAACTTACAGATATCTATTCTTCCCACCTGCCATGCCCATTTATACCTAACAGTCCTCTTAAGTCACAAGTCAGTAGGTGTTTATAGTTAACTTTAGGAAAATTTATACAAGACAGTAATTAACAATAATCTTTCCTCACTAACGCACAAGGAAAGGCCTTCAAAACATCATTCTGTTAAAGTCTTTACACTAAAATGTAGAAAAACTGAACTATGCAAACAGTGAAAAGTTAAAGGGTCCTTCATTTTTGGTTCTTGGTCCTACTACTATCATCACTAGTCCTGATGTAAAGGATACAGAAAGAAGCAAAGCTACAGCACATGGAAGGCCTCAGCTATGCCGATCTAACGGCCCTGCACTGCATCAGCCAATGGCCGGGCTCGCACAGGCTGTGGCCACGGAAGCCCTGATTAAGAAGGCTTCTGCTTCTGTTGCAGGGCCTTTTCTGACTGCGCATCACGTTCCTTCTGCGGCAGATTTTAACAGCTCCTCAAAGTAACCTGCAACTTGTCTGATAACTCATTGCTCTTTCCTGCTAAGAAATGTAGGCCTTTTCTGTTGCTTTTAATACCTTCTGCCACAGTACCCACGACACATACCATAATTAGAACCATAGCCACTACCACAAGGACTGCCTGAGTGTCCTCAACCAATGCTGTCGCCCCAAGGGGACTCTAATTTTACTGTTGTTGATTATAACTTCTAAAATCATTACAGTTTCCACCACCACCATAGTTACCCCAAGCAAAATTGCCTCCTTCATTGGAACCATCATATCCTCCTCCTTCACCACCATTTCCACCACCTTTGTCCACATCCTGGTCCACCACCATAGTTTCCTCTATCACTGTCTCAGGACCACCACCATAGTTGCCACACCATTTCTTTAAAAAACAAAACAAAACAAAACACCAATCGCACCCATTCCCCCTTCCCTGTACACGCCTTCCACCAACACAGGAAAAAATTCATTCTGGAAGTGTGTCCCACAGTGGACCCTTGAGTCCACACTTATTCACTTGCAAATGCTCACTGCAGGGAGTCACTGGTCTGGTTAGGAGGCCTCTGGCTCCTGCTATACTATCAATACTGGATCCTCAGTGGACTCCTTTCAGATAGCCTGTTGTTGCCCCGGGTCACGGCGATCCTGCAGTTTTGGATTTGTGGGACTGGCCCTCTCCTGCACTCTAGCAGTTCATAGATGGGTTAGATGTTGGGGTAGGGAAATTCAAAGCCATGGATCTGGGCCTGAGAGGCATCTGAGCTGGTCAGCCCGCCAGTTCTCCTGCGCCTACACCGCTGGGGCGAGCTCTCCTGCACTTCCCTGCTTGGCTCATCCAATGGTGCGTCCAGCAATGGGCAGACCCAGCTCTCCTGCTCTCACGCCCGCAAGGCTGGCTCACCCATGCCTGTACCATCAGGTAAGGTGCAGGACTGCTCTGCAGAGTGTTGCAACCAGCCGCCATCACCTCTAAATCCATTCTATCTACCACCATCTCTTCCATAACTGCCTCTGCTGCCACCACTTCTACCATGACAGTCTCCTCTTCTAGTGAAGTTTCTTCATGACCCATAGAATGGCTAGATCCATCGTCACGATCTCTTTCTGCTCCAGCAGACTACAGCACTTGTTTAGAGAGGGCCATTTTCACTTCCCAATTATGCTCATTAGTAGTGTGGTATTTCTAAATAGCAATTTTATCAACTGTAGCATGACCACTGAACGTTATAAAAGGAACCCTCTTGCTCTCCTCATTCCCCTTGTCTTCCATAACTTCTAGTTCTTAATCTTGCCACAATTTTCAAAGTAGCCTCTCAAAGTATATTCTTCTATATCTTACTTTAATACCATTGGCAATCATTTTCTTCACTGCTCTGTGGGTAGCAGGCTTTACAGAAGCCTCTTCTAGAAGCAGCTCTATTTGGTTCCACCTTGTGTGACGTGTGTGACGGAGCATACATTGCTACTTCCACCTCAGCAAGCGTGTTCTCAGAAACAGTCATCTGTAGTTTCAACGATTAGAGCTGAGCATCTCCCCAATTGCCCTGCTTCCTTTGGCTAATGACCCTCTATTTTGAGACCAGATTTGCTTTTTCCAACTTGAGTTCAATATTAATAGTGATTTCTTATGTTGAATTTTTAAACCAATTATAACTACATTTTATTAATATCAGTTTCTACTAGAAAAGGTCCTCATACCAAACAATTTAAAATAAGATGAATTGCAAAATATTAGGTAATGTGAAGATTCCCCAGCAAGGGGGAAAGGTCTGTGATTGCAATGTCAACAGCTCGCTGGAAAAGAGCCTGCATTTGACCAGCTGCATGCATTTCTGTCCTCTAAGGGCTTTGCACTTCAACAGTGCCAAACTCAGCACAACAGAAATTTTTATGAATGCTTCAGAGTCAGAGGAACTGAGCTTGTCTGGAATACTTCTTTCCATGTTGAAAATCAAGAAATCATTTCTAACTGGATACTCTGAATAAAACAGCTCAAAAAAAAAAAAAATGAACTTATGTGTTTCCAGCTTATTCTCTGAAATCTCCTGGTTTTTGATGAGGTAACCTCTACTTTGAGAAAGTGATCTTCCTGTACATTTGCAAACTCCCTGGAGGGTTGGTGATCTTTTACTTCTCATAAAAGCCTCCTTCTCACACAGGCTTTCATTGACTATTTGTTGCTAGGTCATAGATTGGAAGGAAATTAATTTAAAGCGCCTCGATGACCTGGAAATAGACTATATAAAGTTAAAAGCCTTACTATTGTGAAAGCTACAGTGCAGTCAATGGAAGAGACCGCGAAGCTAGAGCAGAGACCAGAATGCTAGCCAGAGCTGCTTCACTGCAACGGCTCCAACAAGCACGCACTATCAATGCAAACAGATGCTTTCAGAAGGAAAATCATTTGCCACTAGTTACAACATAAAGTAGAAGTCGGCACAACACAGTGTTACGATGACTACACATGGACAGAATCAAAGTTATGTAAATAGACGGCCACTTGACTTGTACAGCACTGGGGTGGTATCTCTCTCCTCCTGACTGTTTGATGTTATCCAGGGAGACAGGAAGGGACGGAAAGCAGCAAGCATTAAGGCAAAGCCATGGGACACCGATAGGAGAGACCAGCAGGGCCCCTGCACACACTGTTGCCCAGGAAAGGTGCCCTGGCTGAGGCTTACAATCTTTCTTTCTTTAAACTTTCTTGAAAGCATAAAGGCAAGTAACCAGGAGACATGCTGAATGGTTTGCTGAACTTACTTTTCACTATATTAAGGCTATGAATGTGCCAGGCAGGCAAATGCTAGAGATGGGTTTATTCTGGAATTGTAATGTGGACTAAGAAGCTCCGGAGACAAGATTCAGAATACCTGGAGCCTACAGCTCCTGGGTTTCATTATGGCCAATGTGCCCTCACAGCTGCCAACACCAGCTCTGTGAACTTGGCTGGCCAAGTTTTCCTAGTGTCTGCAGGCTTACCTTTTAAAGTTTAAAAGCATTATGAAAGATGAATATTTCTTCAAAGTTTGACTCTAGACCCAGACGATGACATTCACGTAACCTTCCTTTCACTGCCCCAGGCTTATCTTCACGATTCTAATCATGACGTCAGAGCCCCTGAGCTAAGCTATGTCCTCGGTACTTTTCAGTTGAGCATGATGGGTTCTTGTTTGTTTGTTTCTTTGATTTTATTCACTCTAGGGACAGGTCCTTTTGTAAGGGTCCACAGGCTCTGTCATGTGTGCAACACAGACTGCCAAAAAGCAGGACCGAGCTCTCCTTCCCTCTGTCTACTCCTCAGGCACAGGGCAGTATTAAACAGCCACACCTCAGCTGAGGGAAGAGGGTGGGAGAAGAAGAGATGCCTGCTGACCACGCCCTACTGTAGCACCACTGCCCCTCTCATCTGCCTCTGTGTTACCTTTGGTCATCTGTAGCACTTTGATTGTTGTTCAGGACAATTCTCCACAGATCTGAGGAAACCAGTTTCTTCTGGTCACTCACAAGATTGATATCTGGCAACTGCAATTCACAAACTTTGCTTTCAGACAGACTGAATTCTTGAAATGCAACAAAAACCTTCTGGAGTTCATCCCAATATTCCAAACTACAAGGGACCTATAGGAAAACAAAGGAAAACATTCAAAGTTATAAATTAGAAACTACAGGGCCAGGGAGACTACTCAGCACTCTTTCAGGGGATGCAGGCTCAGTGCTCCTGCAGGGGATGCAGGTTCAGTGTCCAGCAGCAACATGGCAGATCACAATTGTCCGTATCTCCAACCCCAGGAGATGTGACGCCTTCTTCTGATCTTTGAGAGTGCCACACATGTACATAATATACAGACACACATGCAGGCAAAATACCCATACACATAAAATAAGTAAAATTAAAAAATAACATTGAAACTATGCTATATACTTATTGAAATGCAAATTAAACCTTGAAAGAACTTATAACCTTATGACTTGGTAGGAAGAAAAAAGGTATAAAGACAATGTTTTAGTATCTCATTCCCAGTTACGTTAACCTGGCTTGCTCTAGAAGGCTCATTAAAAAAAGACTCATCCAATAGTCAAAACACCCACAGTTTTCTATGTAAAAGAAAGTAATGGAGAACAAGCCCTATATTTTTTTCTACTATAGTATTCAGAAGATAGTATGCAATTAACATACAAATAGATTAAAGGAACAGTAAGAGCCAAGTACAGATGAAAATTTACTTTGCAGTAAGAGTAAAAACCGAAAGAGAAAGCGACATCATTGCTCATATGAAAAAACCGGTGAAGACTACAAAGTGAAAGTGTAAAAGAAAGCTGCTAATTTTGATTTTGAAACAGCAAAGTATTTCTATGTATGCAACAAGATTTAGGAATTGGAAAAAAAATCACTGATAAAAATCAAATATAAAAAAGCTGACAGGCAAGCCAGGCAGTGGTGGCACACACCTTTAATCCCAGCACTTGGGAGGCAGAGGACCATCTGGTCTACAAAGCAAGTCCAGGACAGCCAAGGCTACACAGAGAAACCCTGTCTTGAAAAACCACCCCCCCACCACCCCCCCCCACCACCACAACAACAACAACCCCCCCCAAACCAAAACAAAGAAACAAACAAAAACCTTACAGGCTAAGACAGGCAAGACTCAAAGAGAGGTCAGCACTATTTGTTCAGACAAGAGAGCGCTCTTACAAACCAACTGTGAAACACATGGAAGAACACGTATGTGCTTTAAGGAGGCACAGGGGTCAAGCTGCATGCACCTCAGCTGTGCCCACTGCCCACCGCAGGACAACATCCCCGGGGGCCTTTCCGCATGGCCCTTGTTAGAAGGCAAAGGGAAGTCAATGTACATGTGATACTCATGTTGCCGCTGGGCTGTCTGTAATGTTTCTGACCTAGGAGTCTTAGGCTTCCCACAGCACCCATGACATACCTATCCCATACATGGGATATGTTATTAAACTTAAAATTTTAGTTTTAAAACGACAACATGTGGGTCAATCCTATTTGTCTTGCGAAAGTACTGTACTTAGATGTGTTTCCTCTTTTGGAAGCATTCCCAAGTCGCCATCCTCAGAGCTGGTAACTCCCTCTTTGCATCATCTCCAGGCCTAGTACATGTCTCTGTCACACAGCATCACACCCCTTGGCTCGTTATATGCTAGACTATACTAGACTCTGAGACCCCTGGCTGAAGAAACGGCATATTATTTTACAATTTGTCTTTAGCATTTAAAGCAGTTTTGAGGCCATAATGAGATCTTTAAAAAAGAGTCCAAACAACAACAAAAACACAAGAACTTCCTAAGCAAACCTTTCCTTTCTTAATAAGTGGTGTTTAGTCATTCATCAGCAACATATTTTTCTCCTACCTACAATGAAGTTCATGTACATACGCAGATGTGAAGGACAGAGATCAGCACCATGTTTTCCTTAATCACTCTTCACACTATTTTTTGAGACAGCATCTTTCACCAACTCTGGAGCCCACCGATTGGTTAGACTGGCTGGCCAACAAGACTCGGGCATCTTCCCGTCTCTGCCTTCCAGCGTGGGGCTTGTAACTGAGGGCTGCGACACTGGCTTTTCATGAGTGCTGGGGATCAGGGCTCAGGTCCTCAGGCGTGGACAGTGTCTCAGGGTTACTACTGCTATGATGAAATGCCATGACCAAAAGCCAGTTGGGGAGCCATCACTGAAGGCAACCAGGGCAGGGACTTACACAAGGCAGGAACCTGAGGCAGGAGCTCATGTTGAGGCCATGGAGGAGTGCTGCTTATTTACTCAGCCTGTTTTCTAAGAGAACCCAGGCCTAGTAGTCCAGAAATGGCACCACCTACAATAGGATGGGATGTCCTCATCAATCACTAATTAGGAAAATGCCCTAGAGACTGATCTTATAGGGGCATTTTCTCAACTGAGGTCCCCTTCTTTCAGATACATTTGTGTCAAGGTGACATAAAAGTAGCCACTACAGATAGCATCGAGTCATCTCTCAAGCCCCCTTACCATGCATGTGTGAGGAGAGAGATGCCGTATGAGGAAGAAAAGAAATCAAGATGCGTGAGTATGCTGAAGCCGACGCATATGTTTGGGGAACTTAAAGTAACATGTTCACAGTATCCAGCGCAAGCTACTGCTTCTTGAGATTCTGTTAGCTAGGCATGATGGTATGCATGTGTGATCCCAGCCCTTGTGAGGCAGAGGAAAGATAATCCAAGTTCAAAGTCACCTGGACTATGTAGGCGTATAAGGAGTTTGAGGCCAATCTGTGCTAAAAGAATGAAACAAACAAACAAACAAACAAACAAAAATCAAGAAGGAAAGTAAAAATAACTCTCTTCTTGTGATCCATGGCAAGAGTTTCCATAGCCTCTTCTGTCTCGGTCTTTACTCCTGCATTGTCTTCAATCTGAAATACCTACGCTCTCATTCTCATTAAATTCTACCTTTCTTTGAACCTTTTCAAAAAGCAATAAACATGCTCTTTGGATTAAGGGCCTCACAAATAGGGGAAGAAGAAATGTGGGAAACGAGGTGCATCAGAAGGTGCTTAGAACCTCGGTGGAAGACTGGAGGAGCTCAGGGACGTATGCTAACAGATTTCAGACAATGGATTGTATAATTCTGCATTCTTAGTGGAGAGTTTACATCTTCAATAGGGTCCAAAAACTGTTTCTGGCCTTGAGCTAGAAGTTCTGCATCAAAGTTAACACATAATAGCTGGTGAAAATTGGCTGTCATAGTGGGAATCAGAAGGAAAGAACAGCAGTCAGTTCTCACGGAATCAGCATATGGCTGGGACGGCCTAAGCTGGAAGCAGGATGGAAAGCTGTCATTTAAATAAATGTCCCAACTGTTTGATTTTTATCAAGAAGACTCAGGAGCCAATGATGGGGTGAAAACCTGCCAGCTCAGAGAGGCGGAGAAGTACCCAGCTGACCTTCCTACTCAGCCATGTCCTGGAAGGAAAAAGCCCCTTCTCCTTCTCCATGCTGTCTTAAGTGCCCTTCAACTCAATGTCCCTCTTTTCTACTTTCTATGTGCCTCTTTATCTGTTCTTCAGACTTCACCTCACTCTGTTTTCTTCTCCTTATGTTCACTTCCTGTCAACTGGTTGCATGTTCTGTCTCTTGACGTAGGGTTAAGTTTATTTATTCCTGTTTACAGACAGCTCTTGGCTTAAGGGTGTGTGTTAGGGCTAAGCCACAGCAGAGCTACCTGTTTACAATAAACAGAAAGTTCTGGAGTTAAAGATGTGTGCTAGGGCTGAGCCACACCACAAGAAGAAATATGATTTTCCAGTCCACAATCTTGAGTTGATAATGGGATCAAATATCCTGCAACAGGAAGCCATTAGGCTGTTCAGAGGCAACGAAGGCCAGTTGTCCCAACATTGGGGATGGAGGGGAAAGAACGGAGAGAGTCTAAAAGAGGTGAAGAAGGCCAAAGAAAAATGTTGAGCTCCCAGCTTGTTGGCGGCTGACGCTACTGGTAAGCTTGGCTGGAGCTGGAAACAACAGAAAACTACTATAGAAATAGGTTCCACCATATGACAGTCATGTGTTTGTCAAGATTTCCAGTTATGTGTCCTACTTTTATTGCTTAATGGCACGCATTAGTAAACATACATGAAACTCTGTTGAAAACATTTATATTATATGACTGGAGAGCATCCTTTCTACCAGCTGGCTCTCTTTAGGCCAGAAGGTGATGTTCAGGGAACAGGGGGAGAAGAAGCTACCAACAGTCTCTCCTATCTATAAAAGCTGCAGTTAGGATCTGCCAGGCAAGATTGTCCTCTAGTGCAACAGTGGCACAGTGTCATGGAAGTGACCCATTTTTTCTGCTCCCAAAGAAGGAAGCTCAAGCCTGGTTCTGTAAACTGGGTCAAGGGCTTGTGCCTGGGGAGGTGCTGAGGAGCATACCTACTATTAATATTGTCTTGAAGATGTGTGGAAAAGCAAGTATACTGTGGACACAATGTGACACACTACAGCTTCCACGATGAGATGCTTTTTGTTTTGTTTATTTTTTAAATTTTCTTTTTGCAAGATGGAGGAAGGATACAAAGGTACAGGGATTTGTGGGACTGGGAAGCAAGATGTGAAACTCACAGAAAAATCAATAAAAAGGTTAAAAAGAAGAAAGCTAAAAAATATTGCCTTGCTAAATGGTCATTCTGTCAAACTGCCTTCTAACATGCTGTATTCAGTCTTCAGCAGAGAAGCTTCTTACTACTGTGACAGTGATTAATGCAGAAACTCGTCATGGCCGAAGTGCTGGGAATAAGTGATCTGGAGTGCTCAGTCCTGAGTGGGACATCTACAGAATCAGGAGGCAGATCTAAGAGGTAGAGGATGGGGTTATGTGCACAACAGAGCTGCCGCGCTCACGAATTCACCATGGCCATGGATATATATACCAACATGATACAAGATTGGGTCTGCCAGCATTTCATCACTGGAAAAGGGCTCCTGTTCCTTCCTGTGGGCCTATGGGCAGTTAATGCCTGCTGGGATAGGAAGTGCCACTTGCCTGTCAGTAGTGTAGACACTTATAAATGGCCTGCACTCCAGCAAATAATCTCTCAGCCATGTTCACATAGGCAAGTACAATTACATGAGTGGACCACTTACAGAAAGAAGACATGAGGAGGAGGAGGAGATATTCTAGGAGGAAGACAGGCTTCAGCAGGAAGGAAAAGGGGACAGGAGGGGCAAGGGAGGGGTTCACGACATACACACATGAAACTGCTGAATAATTTTTAAAAGAAAAAAGATTAAAAGATGTATTTGCCTACAGTACACTAAAACAGAAGCAAATGAGCACTGTTAGTGTTTTAAGGATAACTGCATTCAGTGTTCCAAATACATACTGAACAATTTATTGATAGCACCTTTATAGATGGTCATCTTTACATTATAATTTCATTCTAGTATTCTGAACAGAAGAGCCTCATGGGGATCCTGGCCCCCGCACCTCTGAAGGCGCCTCGTCTCATAATGTCATATCAGAGCTTTTTTGTGTGTAGATTTTATTTTATCTTATATTTATTTTTTATTTATATGTTTTCTCTCTTTTCATCCTACAGTTGCTTTGGGTATATATTACAGCTTCCAGATTACTGTTTGAATGGGATTCCTGAGTGCGTGAACAAGTGGATCTCTGCATTTATGTCTCTTTCTTGTGCTCTTTTCCTTCTGTTTGTTTTGTCCTATTCTGATGTTAGTTTTTGTTTTATATTGCCATATTAATAATTTATTATTTGTCCTTTAGAAGCCTGTTTTTTTAAAAATCAGAGAGTAAAATGAGGGTGGATGCAGACGGGAGGGAGTGGGTAAGAACTGGGAGGAGCAGAGGAAGAAACAATCTCAGTAGATATTATGTGAGAAAAAAAAATCTATTTTCAATAAAGAGGGAACAAAATCCTGATCCTGGCAAATAGATCACAGCACTTGGGCAACTTAGTGTAAACTACACCTTCCCACTTTGCAAAATAAGGTTAATAAAACCTATATTGTTTTAAAGCCAAAGTAAGGATTTCAATTTTATCCTAATGCTGCTTGGAGGACACAGAAATGATGCAGCAAAATGTACATTTCTAAAAGATTCTAGATATTATAGAAAATGGATTTAAGAGGTACATGTGGAGGGAAGGCAACCAATTAGGAGATTTATGGTAGAGACATTAGAGAAGTACAGAGTACAGAGTAGCAGGAGAGATTCCTGGGACATAATGATCCTTTTGACTGATCAGATATGACTGTGTGACGCTATGTCAAGGTTGTGGGTGCTGAACTCATCCACTGTAGGGGTAAGGATGACTTGTCTCTGAGGAGGAGTTTTGGTATGCGTGGGGGAAGGGCAATCATGAGCTCTTTTATAGACAAACTGAGTTGGAAGCACCAATAAGCCACTCTAGTAGAAACAGTCAGTAAGGACCTGGATATTCCAGAGAGGGAGAGGGGGAGGTAACCATGTGGAGCACAACTTACCACAGGCCATCCTGCATTACCCTCCCATCCGGAGCTTAGGATATAAGCATAGAGAATAGGGAGGTCTGAGTGTTTTAAATGATAAGTTAGGGGCGTGGCCTGGTTAAATACAGTGGGCTGGCATGGATGCTGATAGCAATGAGAAAAAGGCAGGGAGCTGTCGGCCAAGGGCTTCTGGGAAAAGTCTGTGAGGACAGCAACACATTGGGTAAGGAGGGTAAAATGAGATGAAATGAGTCTTAGGGATCTGAAATAGGGACCTGACTGGAGGATAGAGAAAAATAGATACAAATCAGTATTCAGACAGGAAGGGATAAATCTCAGTGTGGATGGTTACTGGGGAGGAGGGAAAGCAAGGGCGGTGTTGCAACTGAGTCTTGACGTGGAAGAGATAAGATCAATGGCTGTGGTTTTCAAAGAAGCCCATAGCTACTTCTTTCAGACTTTTTTTTTTTTTGCAAGCCATTTTTCATAGTTAAATCTTCTTTTAAAAACTGTAGCTGCTTAGGGGCTAGCATATAACATATTCTGAGAAACGTTTCCAAATGATTTAATCCAGCTGGGGTGTATGGGAGAGGCCCCGGCTCATCCTCCTGTACTATCTACACCCAGGGTTAATGAATGGAGTTGACTAGTGAAGGGACAGGATGTCAGGCTCAGTGCTGTGTTACTCTGAAAACATCCTTTGTGCACTGGTTCTTTCATTTAGTCGGTTTTGCCATCAAACCCATTTGTAAACAACTTTGCTTTCAGTTCACTTATTTTCCTTTGTCTTTCAATTAGAAGCTGACATCCCCCAGCTAGTTTCTAGACAAGTAATGACATAACAAAACTAAAAGTTGACCATGGTCACATTGTTCTTACAGCTTCATATGGTAGCAATTAATTATTCCCAAGGAAGAGTTGGCTCTGTTGTGTGATCTACTTGAAATAATTTTAGTATGAGCTTTTAGGTTTGAAAGAGACCATGCGAACGCTTTTTAGTTATGGATCTATAACCGAGGATTGATTACTAATGCCTTGCTGAATAACTTGAAAGAAATGACTCTTCCAAGAAAGTCTGGTTGCCAAAAAATAGTTTAGAAAGTCTGACTATCTAGTACTGAGTCATGAGATCTCAGTGGGAACAAGTAAATTGGTCTCACTGGAAGACATTCCACACGTAACACATGGTACATTTCAAATGACTGTCAAGATTATATATTTTTTATTACATTTTGTTTTTCTATTCACTATATGACAGGACCTAAAAAATTAGCCAGCCATACAAAATAAACTGCACTTTAAGCATATGTGGCCTTTGTATATGAATATGTTTTAGGCTGTATATCTGCCAGCTGGTAAAAGCACATCTATTTATGCTCTGAAAATGTTATTCCACAATTTGTTTCCACTTGATGGCTAATTTGGGAAGATTTGCATGTGTGTTGGCCATTTAAAAATATTTTTGGTACAAAGAATATTTTGGCACTTAATTTGTTTTTATTACTTACTAGTGCTGCCAAGACTATTAGCAGTTACAGTTCCCCATCTGTCCTCGTGATGAACAGCTCCCATTTCTTTGTGCAGTGGCTGCTGACTTGAGTCAGCTACCTCTCTGTGGGCTCACTACAGCACCGAGGTAAAGGGATGCCTTTCTTGTACACCTGGGCTGCCAGGTAGACAGGAGAAACTGGGCAGCTCAGGCCCAGGCCTCTGCCTCCGTTGTCTTCCCTTTGTCCTGTCACAACAGTGATGAGCATGTAGGATTGGTTAGTGGGCACCAAAGCCGTTTCCATTCCCAACTCAGTTATTGATGATCACAACAGAAGGAAAATATGGTGAGAGAGCACACCTCTCTTTTCAATTCACACTTTTCTTCTTTGAGTGTGTGTGTGTAGGCGTGACAGTGTGGAGGTCAGAGTACATTGCTCAGGGGTCAGTCTCTCCTAATTTGCAAAACCCAGGAAGGAAACTCAGGTTGTCAGCCCGTCCTGAAGCTCCTCTGCTCACTGAGCCATCTTGCGGTTGCTACTGTTCTTATGTATTAGCTTAGTGAGGGAAGTATTTGCATTTACAGGTGAGTTAACTGTGGCTGATATAAGTCAGGGAACTTGCTCAGAGATGCACAGTCAATGGCTATAAAAACTATGCTCATTCATTGTTTAAAGAAGAAAAACAGAATATTTTTATACGTCATTTACCAGTCACACTTTTGTTTCTTTTTTTTGAGGATTTCTCACATACATGTCTATTTTGAGCAAATCCACCCCCCAGTCTCTCCTCTCCAATTTTTTTTCCTATCTCCTACCACGTTTCTCTTAACTTCTTGTGTGTGTCCTCTCTCTTAAATCTACTGAGTGCACTTAACATTTGGTGCTGTATACATGTGCATGGGTGTAGGACTGTTTACTGAAGCATGGGGAACTGGGCTGTATTCCTGAAGAACACTGATCCCCCCCCCCCCCACTGAACACTCATAAATTACGAAGCTAATCATCCTTTACCTATGAAGGGTGAGATTTCACGAGCCTCTCCCCTATCCACGCTGGGTGTTTGGTTGGTTTGCCCTTGCACTAGTCTTGTGCATGTAGTCACAGCCATTATGAGTTTTTATGTACTTTTGGGATTTTTTTTTAAAAGTAGATTCTTTGGAAGCAAAATGAATGTACAATACATAGTCAGTTTTGCCATTCCGCTCCCCTCCCTCCCCTCCCTTCCCCTCCATCCCCTTCCCCCCCTTTTCCCTTCCCCCTCTCCCCTCCCTCAAGTGTTCATCTAGGGTTTCCTCAGAGACAGGGTTTATCGACTGCTTTCACCTTCAGTCTGTGCGCCATACTTTCTTATCTCTGCAGTTTTCATTTTTTAAAAGATTTTAAATACTAATAACTAGCACCAACTGTGAGAATCAGACCTGGCCCTCCACACGGCCTCTCATCATCCCCACTGCACACTTGTGAGGTCTGCAGCCTTTGTGTGCTGTGCTGTGGATGTCGCTTGTCCCTGTAAGGTTTTATGTATAGAGACCCTGGTCCCCTGTGTGATGATGTAAAGCTGCTGAACCTTCAACATGTGGAGCATGGTCCTTAAGTCACTGGAGTGCCTTCAAAAGGATAGGGTTGCTATGGAAACCTTATGCTGGCCTTCACTCTTTCTTGAATTTCTGTATTAAGATGTGAGCACCTGAGTCCTCACAATAACCTGAGTAAATGCTAGCATTATACCCTTGAGCCTCCAAAACTGTGATCTAGGTAAAAAGTATTATTTCTATAAATGGTCTGCCTCTGTTATTTCATTACAATAGTGGAAAACTGACTAATACATCTGTACAGGCATTAGAGTCTCTGCTTGGCTAGCTTACTGGTTCTTCATGATTCAGCAGAAATGCCCTTAAAGACTGGGTACCAATAAGCCTCTAGGTTTTTGCTAAAAGTTCCTTGAACTTGCATGGGCATACCTTCAACTCTACGTTAGCCTCCACATCCTTACACAGAGCCTTAAGGATTGAGGTCAGAGTGTGGGTCCTATCAAGTTGTTCCTGAGTGTGCACACTGTCCTGTGCACGGGAACAGATGTATGCAAGAGGAAAGAAAGCACTGGAACTGCGTGGGTCTCCCATTAGCCAGGTTTTCCTCGTGAGCTTCATGATTAGTTTACTGTTTATTTTGCCTTTCACTACTTCGAGCAACTTCAAAATGACCCAGTTGCCTCTAGTTATTTCTGATGCACACCCCATGGGTGGCTTCTGCGCCAGGAGGTGCCTAGTAACTTTGAAAGAGTATCTGATGTGAACTCTTAATTTGATAACAAATAGTATTTGTATTGGTTATTTATTAAAAGGTAGAAGTATATAGACAGCATTTATATCAGTGCTGTGGTGGTGATAAGACTGAGTATATCCCCTAACAGAGAGCACTAGAAAGACAAGAGAGGCAGATAAACAATGGCTGGAGAGGTCAAAGACTGAGGCTGAGATCTGAGCACAGAGTGACTTCCCAGTGACAGCCAAGGTGACAGATGTGTAAAAATATGGACAAGTGCATAGCAGAATTAATGTGGAAACTTTATTAAGCTAAAAGAAGCTTGGCTCCTATACAATAACACGTATTTCTAGTCATAACTGTATTAGGGCTTGCTTGTCCTTTTAAAAAGTAAAGACTATTCCTATACTTAGTTACTTATAATGCACAATAGGAGACACAGTAATCACATAAAATAATATAAATTGAGCATAGCTTTTAATAGTTAATAAAAGGTATTTTCACCACAGAATCTGCTTATTTTGTGTTTCCACTTAATTGTAAATGTCTACCATTTAGTGAGACAAAATGAAAATGTTTTTAATTTCTAATGCTTCTGCTTACACACACACGTATCTGCCATTTAGCCTTTTTTTCAGAAGGAAAAACTTCTATACATCTTCAGCTAATAGAAGTCACATGGCTATGCATATGAGAACACACACATGCACACGTGTGCACACACACGCACACATGTATCTGCCATTTAGCCTTTTTTTAAAGAAGGAAAAGCTTCTATACATCTTCAGTTAATAGAAGTCACATGGGTATGCATATGAGAACACACACACACACACACACACACACACACACACACACACACACGAGTTATAATATTGGAACCAGTTGAGAAACCACAAGTATTCAAATGCAGGAAATCATGATTTTATAACATTTTAATATGATCTACTCTTGGGAAACAAAGTTAAGCAAACTCTATTTCTGTACAGGAAATATTCCAGCATGCAGTTGCATTGCGCTGCGGTGAGGGCACAGCTGCAGTCGTCACCTGTAATGCCCCACTGGTATTGCGGCTTACTGTACCGCATCAAGACTCCCTTCCTGTCCGGAAAACCTCTAAGTACAAACAAGACTCTAAGTCCAGATTTTATTTTCCCATGGTATCAGAATATGGTAATTTAAGAGCCCTGAGAAACACTTTTTTAGTGTTTAAAAGGAAATGTGTAACATTCTTTTATTAGGATCTCTGTTTAGGTTGGTTTTTCAGAAAACTTAACATATGGCCCAGCTATCTTATCAGTTGATCAAGCTACCAGGTTTCAAGCAAATGCAGGTATATAACATGACATCTTTCAAGATCATATTCTTCCCCAAAGAGGAGTAATACCAATATATTAAGAACTTATGGATAAAAACTAAGTTAAAACAGAGACAAGTTTACTATTTTAGGTCTTCCTTCAATAAAACTAAAAAAACCCACTAAATTCATAATATATTTTAATGTTATCTCTAAGTATTCAAGAACTTTACTCCACTGTATCTAATGGTCTACTGTCCATAGCGTACTTTAAGCCTCAATGATTAACTCATTAGCTTTCAAAAAGAGGGTAAAACACCTCATCACACTTGATAAAGTAGCTATTAACATACATGCTTCATATCACACGCAAATAAGTGTATGTATAATAATAAATGCATGTGTAACACAGCTTCATTGGTTACCCTATAGATTATACTTAATTCATCAATATTAATAAAATACTTCCATGACAAGAAGCACACACATAGTTCTTAACTTCAGGAAACTCAGAAACATGTAATCAAATATTAGTAGATACTTTAGGTTGTCACCAAAGATTTGAAATGTGTTTTTTAAAACATACTTTTTCTCACACTGTACAAATTCCATACTTTTCTGATAGATGAGTTTGTCTTCACAGTCTAAATTGACACAATGTGCTCTCCAGAGCAAAAGCTAACACCCACAGCACACCAGCGTTCCCAGAGCAAGAGGTAACACCCACAGCACACCAGCGTTCTACAGAGACATTGAAAACAGGCAAGATAGCCTAATGATTCTGATAGGAAGCCAAGTGATTTGCAGGCATCAGGAGGGGGAAAAGAGAAATGCAAAACTACATATGCATGACACACTGTAGGATACACTTTAACAAATAGAACACTTAGCGGATCTCTGGCACTTTTGGGTAAATGCCCTAGGAGTATAACTTGAACTCATCAAGATGAACTTATCTGCAAATTTCTAATTTTCTAATTGCAGCCCCAACTCTGGCCCCTGGCTCTTCATGCAGACCAGTTTCCTGCTTCCACACTGCACAGGCCTTCAGATACTATCAGCTTGTCTGCTCAGTGTTTTCCCAAATCTCCCTTCTTCAGAACTACTCACTACTCTTCCTAGAAAACCAAAAGCCACAAACCAAACCCTTCTTAATCACTCAAGCTAAAAGGAACTCCTTTTTTGAACTTCAACACCAGATACACAGATTTCTTACTGTACTTACTAAAAGCATCTCTGGTTGTGCACATGGATGGAACATTAGTTCCAGGCCCCTTGGATGCCTTACCTCTTTGGGAACCATGGTGCTGATGAGCATCAGTTCCAGGTGCAGGGTCTAACCCTACTCAGTCACCAGACTACATAGATTAATAAAAATGGTGACAGTATGTAAAGTCCAGACTATAATGAATAATCAGACAAGGTTTTACTTTGGCCATTGATTCCAAGAAATAGACTCAGTAAAGAAACAAGTCTATTTCTTGTTGAGTTTCCACTTAGGCATGGCTTTTACCCACCAAGTACTGGAGAGCGAAGATAAATAGCATAGAGCTTTTCTTCTCAAGAAGGCAAAGTGAAGGACAGAATCCATAATATGAATAGACCCAGGGTGTAGCTGGCATTTGCTACTTTGTGAGTTCTTTTTCTTCAACCTCTCTCCACCCTTTTTCTTCCTCCTGCCTTTTCAATCTCCCAATACTATATAGGAGAGAAAAAAGGACAGAGGGGAAAGGGGGCAGCATTATCCTTAGACTACTTCCTGCTGATTTGGCGTGTCAAACTCCTTGGGGCAAGTTTGATATTTGCATTAAGGCTATATAATTTCTTCTTCTTTGCACATGACTACTTAAGAAACCACAACTAACAGCAACCAACAACATCCAACCAGCAACCAGCAACCCGCCCACTGGGGCTCTAGCATTTATCTGCCCTCAGAAAAGTTCCCAGAATCCCAAACATCACACCCTCACATTAACTATGTGCAGCTGACAAAACCTGCCTCTGCTCAAGGCAGATCGTAGTCAGCTGCTGGGAAGCAGCCCCACATCCTAACACCTGCAGTTAAAACAAAAGCACATTCTTATAATATTTCTATGTTTCATAAAGAAACTCACTTTACTAAATTCTCACTACACCACGGTAATATCAATGTTCTAAAGAAGGGCAAATTCCCTATCTAGTTGGAGATACAAGATGCCATACAAGGCTTTCTGTTAAAGAGTCAAGAAATGAATGTACAAAAAGAACATAAATTCAAAGATACAGACTGCATTGGACTATCCTTAGGGCTCATGATAAGGACTCTCTTACCTAAAAGATTTCATTAGGAATACAAAAGAAATACCACCTTAAATATGATTTAACTACATTTCAAATTCATAAATCAAATTACCAAGAAGGTGATGTAATTGACACATACCAATGTGAACTGCCTTTGAAAAAAATGGGTTAAATATATTCAAGTGTACACTCAAAAGCTTAGTAAATATAATTTTTGTCAAATATAACTAGAGAATAAAAATATTTATTTTATCAAGAAAGTCATATTGATAAGTGACACCTCAACATTATAGCCAAGTGGAATGCAAAAAAGTAGCATCTATTCTCTCCCCATTTCCTGTCATATCAAATTTGCCTAAAATAATAACTTACAGTACTTGGGTACCAATCAGTCTTAACCTTATTTTATACCTTCTTGAGTTATCACAAGAGCAGCTATACAGTACAAAAAGCATTTCTGATGATACTCCAGTTCAGCATATCAAAGCACAGCTCTGTTTACCTAGCTCATTTTCAGGTTCCAGGTAGCTAAGAGCATGAAAAATGTTCTCACGGCCCTCTAATTCTTAAGTCTTTAGGGAGGCAGGCCTTCTCAGTTAGAATGACTGGCTGCCCTGTCCACTGTTACTTGGTGGTGACTAATGCCTTGTTAAGTAGATCATCATGTAAAAAAAGAATGTTATGTGGAAAAGATGAGCCTTAGACATGCTATTTTTAGACAATTCAGTCAAATTCATACATTTTAGGCTAAAACTAAAGCTACAAATATTAACTTTGTTTAAGGGTACAAAGCAGACTTCAGTGGCAGCTGATTCTGTTTTCCTAGCACAATTCATTGAAAGTAGAAAAAAGGGTGTGAATCTACACTCTGTATACAGGTAACAAGAATAAGAACAAAACCCTGCCTAGCACTGGCATCTACATGCTGTTTTCTTTCTTTCTTTCTTTCTTTCTTTCTTTCTTTCTTTCTTTTTTCTTTCTTTCTTTCTTTTGGCTGCATTTATTTATTTATTTTAAGTTTATTAATTTATTCATATTACATCTCAATGGTTATCCCATCCCTTGTATCCGCCCATTCCTCCCTTCCCTACACTTTCTTAACTGCACAGAGTAACCAGGAACCTTCTTGCTGGTCCTCACCCCTAAATTTGCTGCCTCTCGTGACAAGTTACTCTTTAAAAACTGAAGGGAGGACAAACCAAGACAAACCAACCAAACCTCACAAAGAACAAATTCTTCCTGATATAACCAATTCATAACTGTTTAGCATGCAATTAAAATAACTGCATTGATCTTATAGACTTTTCCATTATTAAGAAACAATAAAACAGGGGCTGTTGAGATGGCTTAAATGGGTTGGAGTTGTGCTGCCAAGCCGGAATACCCAAGTTTGATCCTTGAAGCCCACAAGCTCTGCAACCAAGTCTTGCAAATTCTCTAATCTCTACACATGTGGTACCTGTGTGCCCACCCACCTACAAGCAGAATAAACAAATAAATGTAACAGAAATCTCAAACAACAGAAGCAGCCGCAGCTGTAGCTGCAGCCACAGCCACAGCAGCAGCAGCAGCAGCAGCAGCAGCAGCAGCAGCAGCAGCAGCAGCAACTCAATGGCTTACTTTTAGTGTTTAGAAGTGTGGACATTTTGACTTGTATGTAATTATATCATACCTTGGAGGTTTTGAGTTTCGTTTTAAATACACAAAAACCAGTGACTTCAGAGCAGATCAGAACAATTTTAGTCCTGAATAAAAATATAGGATTACAGATTCTTTGACAGGTATAATCTGGCATAGTTCTGAGGAAGTTGAGAGCTGGTCTGGCCTCACTAGGAGATTATGAACTTTGACTGTTAAAGAATGTCTCTCTAACCTCACACTTCATTGTACCTCAACAGTACATTAAGGTTTAATAGTCTGATTTGAGTATTTAAGAAAAAATTTTTTTTTCTGGCTAAAAGCCAATTCACATTTTTTTGGTAGAATAACATATCTATTTCTAAGTTTTGGCATGCTTTTCTTTTGGACTGAGTCCCTGACAGACATCTGTACTTTGTAACTTTTCCTCCATTCTGGCTCTGAAGACAGACTCTGAGCTCTAGCCCAAAAGTCCCTCTCAATTGGAATTCATTAGTGTGAGAATCAAAGGACTCGGAAGGACAGCGGGAGGTCAACAACTTGCCGCTCTGGACAAGATAACTCCAAGGCATGAAAAGAAATGACATTTAGGGACCTGTAGGAACTGTTCTGTGATACAGTTTTGCATCACAGAATGGTGTTTGCTGCACATCATGGCTTTGTGCAAAGTGAGCCACCACAGATCTTACAGTTTACCTCATTAAATGCTAACACTGGAATCAACTGCTTGCTTGGATCCAAACCTGGAACTAGAAAAATACTAAGTCTCTAGGACATAAGCACTGATTAATTGGTAGTAACTCAACACTGCTGTCATTCTTGTTCAATTTGACCTTAGTTTGAATCTACCTTAGCTATTTCTCTGTACTTTACAGTTGATTTTCATCAAACAACTCTCCAAACTTACATAGTAGTGTTCACTTACTTGTTATGTGGCCTTAGCTAACTAATCTTAAGCAACCTCCATCTCCATGAGAGATGGAGTGCACAGCATATGGGCAAGAGAAAAGCCCGAATGCAGGGCAACAGCACGGAAATCTTCTAGCAACACAGGGATTGCCCCTAAATGCAGTAAACAAACATCACTGGATTTAAGGTCTGTGGGTTAGGGAAGTTACACAGGACATATTACCAGATGCCAAAACTGCTGCTTACAAGTTAATGGGGCCCTTAACATGATGGGTCACACTGGCCAATCTCCATATCGCTGAAAGTGAAATGAGCAGGCACATCGCGCCTCCCACTGTGATGCCCTTAGGAAGAACACCATGCTGCCGACCAAGTAATCTTTCCAAAACTCAACTTACATCTATCAAACGTCTATATCAACTTCATTGGTACAGAGTATGGGATGTCCCAGGTTAAAGAGTACATAAGCATAGGAGGAGGGGATTAAAAGGCATATAAGAAATAGATCAGTTAATGCAGCCTGATGTGGTGTTTTACATTGGGGAGACCAAGGCAGGAGGATTGTCAACAATTTGAGCTCAGCTTGGGGAATATAGTAAGACAAGCAAGGAAGGAAGAAATGAAGAAAGGAAGAAGGGAAGGAAAAGGGGAGGCTGAGACTGTGTTTTAGTGAGAAAAATGTTTGTCACACAATCTTTAGGGTCTCAGTTCAGATTCCCAGAACCCACATAAAAGAAAGTAGCCATGGCAGTGTGCACCTGTAACATTAGCACTGGGGAGACAGAGGTAGGAAGAGCAGCAAAGCTTGCTGGACAGCCAACCTAGCCAATGGGTGAGCTTTGCTTTCGGTGAGGGAGCCTGTCTCAAAATATACAGTGGAAAGCAATAGAGGGAGATATCTGACTGTGACCTCTGCCCCCAACAACAACAACAACAACAACAACAACAACAACAACAACAACACACACACACACACACACATGCACACAGAACAACTACATTTCTCATCTTTCCACTGAAAATGCCCTTTGGTGGCTATTTCCTAGAGCTACCTAAGAGTCTTCTGTATTCTTTGCACAAAAAACCACATTACAGACCAATAGATGACTCAAAACAAAACAAAACTAAAAAAAAAACCTCAGAATGAGTTAGCTAGAACCAACACAGAATTCAGCTGAGGGTCTCAATGCTACGACGCAGCTGATAAAGTAATGAAGAATCACTGCCATCCGTAGTTGCTGAAGATGCAAGTCTGGATATTCCAACATTGTAATACCAATATTTACAAAACTATGTGACATGTGCTTTTGATTTAGATCAGCTTTATATGCTAGGCAATCTGTTCAGCAATAATATAGCTAATGAGGTAGAAATTAGAGTATTCTTTCATAATTATAAAAGCAATACAATGCATTATAGAGTAGAATACAGAGTTGGAGTGGAAAAGGTGACTTTAAAAATGTGGAGAGATGGCTCAGTGGTTAAGAGTGCTGCCTGCTCCTCCAGAGGTCCTGAGTTCAATTCCCAGAAACCACTGGTGGCTCACAACCATCTATAATGTGATCTGATGCAAGTATACATGCAGATAAAGCACTCATATACATTAAATAAATGAATACATTTTTAAAAAAAGTGAGCTTGCAAAAAAAAAAAAAAAAAAAAAAAAAGAGAAATTGTTAAGAAAACCCACAGGATCAATCAAGCTGGGTTCACTGGGCTCACTGAACCAACAACCAAGAAGCCTGTGCTGGACTGACCTAGGCCTTCCACACGTATGTTACAGCCGTGTAGCTTGGTCTTCTTGTGGGACTCCTAACAGTGGGAGCGAGGCTCTCCCTGACTCTGTTGCCTGCTGGGTTGCCTCACTGAGATTTAACAGGAGGGGAGGTGCCTAGTCTTTCTGCAACTAGATATGCCCTGTTTGGTTAACGGGAGGCCTACCCTTCTCTGAAGAGGAACAGAGGAGGAGAGGATTGAGTGAGGTAGGTGAGGTGGGGGCAGGGACTGAGAGGGGATGTGGGAGGGAAAACTATGATTGGCATGCAATATATGAAAGAAGAATATAAAAAATTCTAAATGTGCTTGTGGGAAGGAGACTGCTTGCTTCGGGACACATGGACACATGTGAAGGAGTATTTTGGAAAAGCCACCTTCATATTCATGCCCCGAAGAGCCTCAAATTCAGTGATTCAAAGCTGCCCACCAGTCTATGAAACGCATATCCATGCTTGAGGTTAGAATGCACCAGAATGCCTAAGCTAGAATCGTGACGTAGCCCTTTACCAACGGCATGGCCTGAGGAGCCTTTTAAAAATCTGTGAGCCTTAGCTTTCCTGCACAGAAAATAAGCGTAACAACTATGATGAGCTATGATGAAATGAGAACGAATTTCTGAAGCATGAGCACCAAGACAGCCATTTAAAGTTGGCAGCACAAGTTTGGGACCAAACAGCCACCTGATGAAGGGGAACTGAGAACCGAGGGCAAGTAAGAAATGGCCTCTTCCAGGCCCAAGACTGTTATCTGTCCAAGTTTGTTCCCAGCACAGAGCTCAGACTCTCACACAGCCCCCAGTCTGGGCTTCCAGGGAAAGGCATTTATTTGGTCAGGACTGTTCACCTGCACCAATTTCTAAGCCACTGTTTGCGTGCTGGATGTAATGTGTTTGCAGTTCTAACAACAGTCCCCTCATTTCTGAACTCTGCACCTTATTTGAGTGTGACTTCTATTTCCCATGGCTTCAGTTTTTAATTCTATGAACATAACTCCCAAACTGTTTCTTAAATAAGGAATGCTTGTTGCTGACTCATCAGACCATTCCTAAGCTTGTGGTAAGCATTTGACAACAATCACTCCTCTACAGCTTTAAATTATAAGCTTGCATTGAAGACCTGACCTCTCCTGGGTCTCTGACTGCTTCACCTCCCCGGCTTTCCCAGCTCCCATTAATGGTGGCAATCTCCCTTGATAGTTACCTAGAGCTGACCCAAAGAGTCATTTGTAATTTTCTTCTTCCATGACTGGTCAAGTCCAGGCATGGACACTGTAGATGTCTTTCACATACATGTCCTGTTTCCCATTCTGATTTCTGAGGAACTGAAATGCACTTTGAGAGCCAGCAAGATAGCCCAGTGGGTAAGGGTGCTTACCACCAAGCCTGGTGATCCAACTTTGATCTCTAAGAGATCTATGGTGGATGGAAAGAACCAACACCTGCAAATTGTTTATGTGTAGAGCACATATGCCATGGCACATGTGTGCAGGTCAGAGGACAACTTTTAGGAGTTGGTTCTCTCCTTTTATTCTGGGTTCTAGGGATTATATTCAAGTTGACGGGCTTGCAGTATGTGCCTTTACCCACTGGGCCACCTTGCCAGACCCAACCCCTCTTTTAAAAACTAGGTGGTAGATTAAGAAGTTGGAAGGCATTTAGTTCAAAATACATAACAAACAAACTTCTCATATAAATGACAGATGTCTTTCTAAAGAGGATAGGAAGGAAATGGATAAAGTACTTGCAGTTTGCAGTTCTTTCGAAACACAATTGCCTTTCGACATTCATAGTGTAGGCAAGACCAGAAGCAAACTGGCCCTTGCCTACGGGCAGGCCCTTAGCTGAGTGCAGTAAATGTCTACATCCATACAGCCCATCCCACATGCTAGACACTGCTAAGTGCTCTTTACAGTGTTAGCCATAATGTAAAGACCAGGGAACTAAAGCCCATGGTCACCAGCTGACCTAGGATGAGGAGCCAGTGACTTTATCCCCCAAATCTGTGCTCCTAAAAATGGCCTCAGCGGCAGTCTAAGGAGCAACCACCATCAAAGTAGACCTAAACCCCACTCCTTTAGAGAGAGCTTGTGCCTTATACTTGAAACCTAGATAGGATCAAGTGGCTGGAGAGATGAGGGACCCTAGAGAACTTACTAGTGCCATGTTACTGAACCACTCCAGCTTCCAGCTGCTAAGTACTCATCTTGATACCCAGAGGTAAACGTAGCTCTCATATCTCACCAAAGAAACTTCTTTTAGGGAGACTGAGACTATTATCTCTAGATAAACAGAGAGCCATAACAACTGTAAAGCATAAGCATTCCAGGGTGCCCCGCCCCCGAGGGGCGTCTCTAAGACCACCCTTACTGCAGAGAGTGCACATGGCTCTGGCAGCCTGAGACCCCAGATCGCTGCCATGAGAATAGATTCTTCTGGACAGGACATGGATGTTGCTCCCGTCAACTCTCAAAAACATTGCTGTCTGGACAAGACCTGCAAAGGCCACACCACCTGAGATGCCAGCATAGACGGTGAAAACTTCCCAAAGCCCACTCCTCAGTGAAGAGTTGTAGGAAGTCCATGGCAGAAGACAGCCAGTTTGTTTTACTTTACTATTTTTTCTAGGATGAGTTCTCAATTCCAAGGCCTGAGCCCTAAACACATATAAATCAAGGCAATACTAACTGGACTCAGTAGTATGTATGTGCATTATAAATACAGAAGAACAAGTCCTGTGGAAAAGGGAGGGAAGAACGATGCAAATATAGTAATGTAATCCCCAAAATAAAAATAAAAAGCCAAAAGCCGGAGGTAGTGGTGCATGTCCGCTAAGGAGCCCCAGGCGGGCAGATTTCTGTGAGTTTGAGGCTGTTCCAGGACAGTCAGGGCTATACAGAGAAATCCTGTCCTGAAAAAACAAAAACAAAAACAAACTAAGGAATGTTATAGATTACCTTTCTGAACTTCCCCAAACTTTTGCTTATTGCACGTTGTAATACTAATTACCTAATATGATTTTTACTATGGATGTAAGAGGGAAGAATATTCCTATTTAGTAGAAATTAATTCAAATGGTATCTATTGATATATACTTTGCTTCAGTTGATTATTTTACACCCCAAGCACTTTGTATTTTATATCTTCATTTTTTTGTATGTGGCACATGCACATATACATGCGCCCAGGCATACAGAGGCCAGAGCAGGGTGCTGGGTGTCTGTCCTGTACTGTCATTTTCCAATTTACTCCTCTGAGACTGTCTTCTCACTATTTCTTGAGCGAGGCTGGCAGCAAGCACACCCCGGTGATCCTGGTTCCTGTGACCAGCACTGTGCTCAGGGCTGCAGGCGCACACAGCCACACCCAGCTTGTTCTGTTGGAGTCTTCTGCTTGTGCAGCAAGCGCTCATACCTGCGGAGCCATCTCCCCAGCCTCTCCCACACATTCTTAATGCTGAATAGTAAACATCAAGCACTCTACTTATTAAACACAGTCCTTTGTTTCCAGAAACAGCTACCTTCCCCAATCCTTAAATGCAAGAGTCTTTAATAGGAAAACAGAAATAGGCTAATAAAATTTCTACCACCAAATAAAGTGACAGGACAAAATGACTTCAGTATTCTTCCAGTGTGCAAATGTTTTCCATTTACTCTAAAAGCACATCTTACTGACAGATTCCTTCCCCACCTCTCTTCTGAAGGACAAGGAATGCTAGCATTTCAAACTATTTACTGTTTTTTTTTTCCCCCAAAATCTCATTTACTTTTAAAGTTGCATCTAATTCTACCTCAGCAGACTTTTCACTTTGTGAATTGCAAAGTACTGCACCACCGAGTAGAATAAATGATGTGTCCCACAGTGAGGCAAGAGGAGAGCTTTGGAGCAAACAAAACCAGAGAACTCTGCACGAGTCCTCAGGGGTTACTCCTGGCTGCCAGTGGGGACTGCTCTACTCTCTTTCAGTCCTCAGCAAATTAACACCAATTTCCCCTTAACTAGGCGTGGCCAAGTGACCTAATTCTGGACTCTGGATCCTGGCAACACAGCAATTCAGGATGTGGGCTTCAAGAAACATCCTCAAGGGAGGAGAATGGCTCTGTCTGTCTGTCCTTTTCCTGGGCTAGAGTAGGCACTGTTGAAGCTTGCGCAGCCATCTAGGGTGATGGCAGACAGCCAAGTGCTGGAGACACAGAAGTGACGGTGGTGCCTGCATGGAGGGCTGTGTGGAGGCAGCCCTAGATTGCCTACTTCAACCTCCCCATGTAGGAGAGGAGATGAGCTTCTCTTAGGATCTTGGTAATTTGCCTTTTCTGACAGAGAACAAAACAGCTCCAGCAGTGTTTCTACTACTGGGACTCTCTCAGAAGAGAATCACACACAGCTCACAGGGCTTGTGAGTTTCCAGAGGTAGGTGTTAAGTCCCTGTGACGCCATGTGCTGTCCTGAGATAAGATGCCCACTTAACTCCTCTGATGACTTGAGGACCCCACTGGATCCCTCCGCAGGGCTTGCTTCAGCTGTACCCCTTATTTCCACAATGTGGAATGCTCTCACGGCATCCTTCTCATCGGTCTGACATCTGCCTGTCACCTTTGACTTAGAAGAGTTGCCAAAGATGTGTCTGCTTTTTTCCCCTCAGCATTCCTTGCAACCATTTTCCCCTTTCTATCAAAATTGCTTTCTTTGCTAATAACCTTTGTCATTTCTGAGAGCCCTGAGAAGGTTTCTTATTTGCAGTCTGTCCTCCTTTTTCCTTTCCATCTTTACTAGACCACTAGACCAATCTACTCTAAAGACTGAACTGCCAATGGCTTATAAAGCTATACAATAAAAATTAAACCCCATGTAGTCAAAGCAATACAGCACAGGACTTAGGGATTCGTAGAAATCTCAGTGCGCGTCCTAGTTTATAATCTCCTTTCTTGTTTTCTGATATTACTTATCTTCTTAGACCCTCACTTATATTCCATCTATAGTGGAGATCACAGTATGTATTCCACGTGGCTTTAGGGACAATGGAAGAGACATAGCATAGAAAATGGCCAGTCTGGGCTTTGTGCAAACTAGGTGCTTAGTGAATGCGTCACCTCTTTTCCCGCAGCAGGAATACAGACTAGCCGGCAATGTGCACAGCTTACTGCTCTTCTACTCACTCCACCCTGTTCAGCCTTTGTCAAATCAGACTATAGTTCACTTCATAGAAATGTAAAGCAAACTTTCTCTATGAATTCAAAAATTCTCAACACACTTATTTTTTAGTGGTATGGGGAATTGAACCCAGGGCCTCACACATCGTCGACAAGAACACTACCGCTGAGCTACACTCCCAACCTTGATATTGATTTTTATAATATACTCTTTCTCCCTTCTTTTTTCTTGAAATCCTACTCACTCATCAGTGACCACCTAGCTATCCATCTCTTCCATGAGGTCTTGCTCTGGTGGTTTCAGTGCATTCTAAACGTGCTTGCTACAAGGCACTCTCAGTGACTGCAGACAGTCTGTGTACCCAGCTGTGTTTGTGTGCTTGTTGTCCCTCCTGGGAGGTGACAGGCGCCTTGAGGACAGTGCTAGAGCCCTCTCACTACTCATGGCACCAGGCCCTGGTGCCCTCATCTCTGCCTATTGAGGTGACCAGAAGTTCTGTGGGAATCTATTCCTAGATCTTTCTAGACTTTTACAACACCACAAAAACAGAATGATTAAAAGTGCATGCAGGGACTACTCTATTTTATATTTCCTCTTTCATCCAAAAAGGAGACAGTGGCTTCTGGAAGTTACAACTCTTAGTAGCCGATCCAGCACCGTCCATCATCCGCAAACATTTATTAGTGTCCACTGGGTCCGCAGCATTTTCCCTTTCCTCACTTCCTAAGACTCTGGCTCAGTGTCTCACTTCCTCTAGGCCTATCCAGATTTTTTTCCCCATTTCTGCATTTCAACAACAATGAGTCTCATATCTGGCTTTGAGCACTCCTCCTAAAGATGATGGATAGGCACAAAGCCTTCTGGGACACATTAGTACAGCTGCCAGCGGGCAGGAGGTGCTTATAAAATGAAAAGCTCAGGATTCTGGGAACACATGTGCAGCTATAAGTGAACCGCCCAATGCTGCTGAAAAGAAACACCCAAGACTACTTCCTTTCATTCTTTTTAAGCTATGTGTGGAAGAGGCAAATCATATTACATTGTGAATAACCATAATTTCTGCCTGTTGGGTCCATGTGCTCAAGAATTATAGGGAGCTTGTAAAGTCAATTTTAGAGCAGTAAACGTCTTCTCTACTTTATTTCATAATATCAAGTAAACATGCCTGACCTGGAATATTTTCCACATAATTATATAAGAGAAAAAAATCCCAAGCAACTGTAAAAATTAATTTTTATTTTGGTGTCTAGATATACAATGGGCTAAATGCTATGAGTGACTTAAAAATAAGGCAGTGCTAAGATACAGATATCAATACACCTTACTAAAAACTCAACTTTTTAAAAATTAAAAATGACATGTAAAGTGCTGATTCCTCACCAGCACTGTGAGTCTATGAAATTGTTGTGATACATAGCCACTGCACTGGCCAAGGGAGGCACTGATTTTAAGGTCACTGTGAGGAGAAATGACTTCACATGTATCTTGAATGACATGGGAGGATACCCAAGGAGACAGTGAAGACATTGAAGTGGCATGAATAATGTTGGCAGTGCAAGAGAAAAAGCTAGAAAAAAAAAACAGAAAAATTTCTACTTTTTCTTCCTTTCTTATTTCCTTTTTATGGAAAAGTCTTTCTAGAGCCCCTCTGCCAGGGATGGCCCTTCTCCCAAAGCCACTCCCCTGAGTTCCTAGACTCCACTCTAATCTTAGGTCCACTCACATAATCTTGCAATCTTGTTCTTGCTCTCAAGGGCTGCCCTCCCTGCCGTATTTTAATATTAACTCTCCCTACTTCTGCTCAAGTTGCCTTCAGCAGAGTTTCTTTCCTCAATCAGACACAGCACCAGAAGCTACTGGAGGGTTAGCTGTGGGAAAGGCAGTGTCTCCTCGGGCAATCACTTTGTCAGCAAAGCCATTCCTACAGTATCACACGAAGAGCCAGCATTCCTCAGAATTACTAACAAGCTAGACTCACAAAGACGACCTTCCCAGCAGATAAGGCTTCTCTTCTTACAGCAAATTCAACATTGGTATTGTTCTTCTTTTACCGGAACCCAAGGCCAGATAGGCGAGACACCTAGGGAAACCCGAACACTACTATTCTGATAAAGGAATACAGCAATAAAAAAATGACTAATGTCATTTTGCTATGCTCATAAATCAGTGTCTTGCTCAGCTATCATCACAGAAGCTCTCCTGTAGTAGATGAGAACAAACACAGAGACCCACAGTCAGACAACGCGCAGAGAAAGAGAGATCTTGGAACAGCCAGTCCTAAATGAGATGTCTCCATCAAATCCCTTCCCTCAGGGCTCAGTCACTCTGTGGAAGAGGAGGCAGAAAGACTGTAAGAGCCGGTGAAGACGGAAAACAGAGCCTTGTCAACAACAGGACTGACACATGTGCACAGGGTCTGCATAGGTCTAAGCTCGATGGGGTCCCAGTGCTAAGAGGGTCGGTGGACACAAGCTACCGTCTCTAACCCAGAAGCTACATCCAACTGAGCCATTTGTAAATGGAAAATTAATTTTCTCCAATGGAGCCTCACTGGCATATATCCGCACTAAAAGGCAGGCCCTATGGCCAGCAGCAAACAGCCAACACAAAGCAAACACAGTGGTACTTCTGTCTCATGATGCTTTGTCCAGGCATTTCCCCCTTTACAGGTCTTTCTTTGGATATGCTAACAGCCTATCTCTCTTACATTTACTTTTACTAATTTAAAACTATATTAATATTATTGGATAATTATTTCATGATAAAGTAAAAGGACAATTTACTGCCCCCCCCAACATTTTCCAATAGGGTAGGGCTCACTGTCACTCAGGTAAATCATCTAGAATATTTTCTCCCCAGATTTTTAAGTAGAACACAGGCATTGTAGTCAGAAAGACTGGAGGGAACTTGGGAAAGAATTTGTTACAGATTCTGTGATTCAGAAACAGTTCATTAACTGCTCTAAGTCTCAGTTTACCAAATTACAAAATGGAGATGACGCCCATTTCATAAGAAATTATTTTATTATTTCTCAATGAGGCTTCACTTTGATTTTTACAGTCATATAGGTGCTACCTTAAAAACTAACTTTTCCAGGGCTAGAGAGATGGCTCAGCAGTTAAGAGTACTTGGTGCTCTTCCAGAGGACCTGCCTTCAGTTCCTAATACCCTTATTGGATGGCTGACAACTGCCTGTAACTGCAGCTTCAAGGGGTCTGACAGCCTCTTCCGGCCTCCTCAGACACCTGCACTCACATGCACACATCCCCCATCTCCCCACCCAACAACTAAAAATGGATCTTCAGAAAAGAAAACCAATTATCTTGACTTTTAAACTAGATAAATGGAACAACTGGGCACAAGTGAAATGACTTCTTTGGCATGTGGTTTTCTTTCTACATCAGAATAAACAAATGACAGCACTGACTGTCCTGTTTTCTCCTGTCCCCTATGCAGATGCCTTTAAGGAATTACAAACACGATGTTTTCCCCCCAGAGGAATTATGCACTAACTCTGAAGATTTCACTAAGAAAAAAAAAAATCATTCAATTTGGATAATTTTGACATCTGAAGGGAAAATTTAAGTGGGAGAGAGAAATTTGTTATTAACATAAAACATCAAAACACTTTCTTGGTTAAAGATATTTTCATGGGGCTGGAGAGGTGGCTCAGTGGATAAGAGCACCTGCTGTTCTTCCAGAGGACCTGGGTTCAAGTCAAGATGCCCACATTAGGCATCATTACACATGTCTGAAGCCCAGCTCCAAGGGAGTTTATATCTCTGGCCTCCGCAGGTACCTGCCCTCAAGTGTATATACCCACATGCAGACATACACACATCCACATAGTTAAAAAGGAGCCAGAGAAGATATAGAGGAATAGAAGGTAATGATTAAAGGTAATGGATAAAGTGAAAAACAACATCCACGTAGTGGCATAAATGCTCCAGGATTTCACATTTAGACAAGAAGCCGTCAGGGGACAGACAGAATGTAGACAGGATTTCAGCAGCCAGGAAAGGAGAAACTCAAGGTATGCCGACTTGTTTTTGTTTTATCATTATTTTTTAATTGCCAACTTGACACAAATTAGAGTCAGGAGGGGAGGGCGGACCAGTTAAGGAATTACATAGATCAGACTGGTCTGGAGGCATGTCTCTGGAGCATTTTCTGGATTGCTAACTGATGTAGGAAGGTCCAGCCCGCCATGGGCAGTACATCCCTAGTCAGGTGGGTCCAGGCTGCATGTGAAAGTGGCTGGCCCTGAGCCAGGAGAGACAGCTAGTAAACAGTGCTCCTCTGGGGCTCCTTCCCCTTCAGCTTCTATGCCCACTTCCCCTGTGGTGGCCTGTGACCTGGAAGTGTAAGCTGAAACAAGCCCTTCCTGACCCATGTTTGTTTTGGTCGTGGTGTTTGTCACAGCAACAGAAATCAAATTAGCAGAGAGAGGGAAAATGAGGAGTTAAGGCTGGTTTGGGGACTATCAAATAGGCAGGTTTCATGTCCAGGGGCGACAAGGCTGTTACGGTGACAGAGGCATGGAAGGTTTCCCTCGAGGAATCATGTGATCCATCTCTTCCTACAGGACTCTAGAAGGCCAGGGTGGCTGGGAGACTGGAGGCTGAGATGACACTGAGAAGTCTCTTAATAGTCTCCAGGGTTTGTGTGAAATGAGCAGAGGAGGAACAAATATTGAAAATCTCACCATGTGTAAAGGCATTTATTGAAGAATATTAGCTATAATGTCCCACTTATTGTAGTAGCCCACATGTACAGGAGAAGAGACGTCAGAGCCCATGGTGTTTGCCCTACAGCACTGACCAAGGGAAGCCCTTTCATACTTTCCTTCCATCCAGGACCAGCCAATCAACATTACATCCGAGTCTCCAGCACAGACTTGAGACCATCACCACAATAAAATGACTGTGACATCAGGACAGGACATCATTCCCTTTCAAAGATGAAGTAGGGCAACTCTTCTACCCTTCAACAGCCAAAAAACTTTTTGTGTTACACTGAGACCCCAACATGTGAGACTATCTCAGCTGTTTTCTGATCCCTAAGAGCAACTCTAGGGGTTGGCACTTCATACACAAAGGAGAAAATCTAAGTTGATCCAAACCCATGGTCAATGCTACATATTTTCTGTTGTCAACTTCTCCAAGGAAACATGATAATTTGTGTGATTCTAAGATTGCAACTTAAGAGTTGTTTCTTTTGGTGAGACCTATTCCCAGCCCCAAGTTAAATTCTGCTCCTCATAGGCAGAACCTGAAGGCAGCCCCCGGTTCTTGGGAGCATGGCATCAGGGCTCCTCTCCTGCCTGTCCTGCCCTGTTCCTTCATCCACACTGTGAGTTCTAGAGCACGCCCTCTTCACCTTCCAGAGAGCACAGCACTGTCTTGTTCCCTAGGCCAATTTCTCTGCTCCTGAACTTTGCCCATATCTTGGTTCCTTGTATTTTTAAGTTATAAAACATCACATTCCCTGATACTGATTCTAGCTGCTGAGAATTGCCAGGCTTCCTACATGCTGGCCAGGCCCCTGGAGATTTCCAAAATATGTACTACTTTAGGTGGTCCAGAGACATCCAACTATAGCTCTCCTTTTGACACATGCATGTATACATACAGTACACAAATACTATGATTATCTTTGCTACTGCTGATAGAAGAAGCATGCTCTGAGCACTTCTCAGAATGCCCAGCGTCTTCTCATATGCTTTTATTTTAGAAAAGAAAAGGCCAGTGTCTACATACCTGCAGCACATCGCCCAGGTCTGCGGTGCTGATGTCTGGGTCCTCTGTGGTGTTAAACGGCACAGGAGTTATTCGCACGAGGGTGAGCACCCGTGGTTCTGGGTACCTCCATAACATCATCCCCGGACTCTCTTCTGTTTCGCTACAAAACAAGACTTCATACGTACCAGGGAGCCTCAAGGGTTCTGCCAGATGAAAACAAAGTTGTATGTTTTAAAGAAGGAATACGTTCATTTCTCAGTTGTATGTTTTAAAGAAGGAATATGTTCATTTCTCAGACGGAGAATAAAAGAAAACCACACAATAAACTAAGTGATCAGTTTAAATATGATTTGAAATGGAAAAGGTCAATCTTAAAAGGGAGAATGACTGGCATATGCTGCTCTTATGCTGTAAGCCTGAGTGACTGTACTATCAAGTGGCTGCTACTTAGTGAGTCACTTCCAATGGCAGCTGGGCACGTGCCCTGCATGCTGACGCTGCTTGTACTCACCAGCACCCTGCACATACTGAAAGACGCCTGCGCGCAGGTCATCTGAGCTTTGTTCAGTTTTGAAAGCATGAGTCCTTTCCACAGGAGATGGCATTTGGGGTGCTGATTCGGGAACTGGTGCTTCACAGTGTCCCTCTTCCTCAAGATACCCACCGAGTAATTCCTTCAGAAGAGCCAAGCAATTCAAATGTTCTTGACCCCAGAAAACCTGTAAAAGGGTACGAAAAAGTAAGTCTTTAAACATAAACCTCTCATGGGGATAATTAGGTATAGCAATATTTGAATTAATATGAGAATATAATCATGTTCAGCTTAACATGAAACAAACTATAATTTCCAAGAATTAACACTTTAACGTTTGAAATTCTAATACATGAATAAATAAACAATAGCAAGAACCTTACATATTGTGTTAATAACAATAAATTTTAAACTGTAGAATAATGGTGATATTACACTGGTGTGAAGTATCATTTGTGAATTCATTTCACATAGAGGAAAAAAACATTTCTTAATGTTCAAGATTAGGAAACACAGATTCTCTAGGTCAAATATTAATAAACTGACAAAGAACAGCCTTGTGGAACAGCCTCTTCCACTTGTTGTGAGAGCCATAGTCCTGCCATAAGGCTGTTTTCTAACAGGAGAGAAGGAAGCTGACCAACAGACTTGAAGGTAGAGGGCTGCCAGAGTCTGTGCTTGGTGAGACTGTCAATACACATGTCCACTCTGACAACGCAGTGTTTAGTGTCAGAGGAGCTTGAGAGCCCAAGGATGCAGAGCTCTGTAACAGCTATTACCAGTACACACAGTGACTGATAGCTAGCGGCTAGCACACAGAGAGGATGCACTTAATTTTTCTATTATTACTATACTTAACGTGTATTTTTCTGCCTTGGAAAAAGATAGTATAATTAAAATTCATTGTGAAGCAGCCCACATTTAAAAGGTTACTGATGGAAACCAAAGCCTTTCAAAGCTACAGAGGCATGTCTTTGGAATCTCCCCAAATTGTGGCTATGTCAGTAAAAGAGATGACGGGTTTAAGAACTTTACATTTAATACACTCCCTTTACTGATAATTAGTCACTTGAATTTTCTGTTATTGTGATTGTTGGGACATGAAATTGCCTGAAGGTCACATTGAGAGCAACCTAAATATCAACAAGGAATAAGCTAGAGACACTCGCACATCCCATGTCCGGCTACACGCACATGACTAGGAGGTTGGGAGTTAACATGTGTCTGTTTCAGTAAGTGAACATTGTCTGACTAAGGACCCTGGAGCTATGGCAAGCTCATATGTATTCCTTGTGACTGGTGCTGGATGCAGGCTGACTACTCTATGATTAGAAAATTCTATCCATTCAGAATGTTGATCTAGCATCTCCACTGCCAGTTATATCACCAAGAGAAACAAAAATGCATGGCCATGGGAAACCTTGTCTGTAGATGTTCATGGAAGCATGACTGGGGAATAGTTCAAAGTGGAAAGATTCTAAAACTCCCTCAACTGATGAATGAATGATAAAAAAATGTTCTAAAATTGACCGTGATGACAATGATCACACTCCCTGGATATACAAACAACACTGTTTAAATAGGTGGGTTATATTGTGGGAAGCTTCAACTGTGGGAAGCTGAAGTTATCGCCCTCGCTAAGATGGCACCTGGCAACCTGCCAGGCAGGATGACTTGCAATTCTGCTCCTGGTAAACAAGTCCTTATTCGGGTTGTGGGCCATGCTTTGCTCTGACGTATGCATCCCGCCTTGTCGGGAACCAATTGGAGCTACCGACGTAAGGGCTGCTGATTGGTTGAGGCAGAGGATATAAAGGGGCGCGGAAGTGTTGGGGGAGAAGAAGAAGCTTGCTGAAAAGGTTCCTGAATAAACTGCCTGGAGAAGAACGCTGGGGTTGGGTCCTTATTTTCCGCTGGTCGGAAGGGACGCGACATTATATGGCCTATGACTCTCTTCAATGATGCTGCTAAAACGTAAAGGGCACCTCTGGCTATGTCTTTCTTGTCACACAAAACTTAAATTTGAGTGAAGCACTTAGACAAAGCAACACAACAGGCTACTTAAGAACCAATGGGAAGGCACAGCCCATCGACCCTGCAGACCTGTAGCAGACCACCTCTCAAATCCATGGATATTTTTGGTACAGATTGCTGTGGGCCTGGATTGCCACTGTGTTTGCACCACTTAGCTTCTAGATTGACAGTAGCCGAAAATGGTCCCATGAGAATCCGGCTTCGTTCTTTGAGGCTTGTTTTAAGGAGAAAATCACTAACGCTGAGGAGGAACGATGATCCAAGGCTCACACCTAAGGAGAGAAATGAGAAGGGGGTATAGTTTAATTATCTCTTGACAGAAGAGTTAGGAAAAGGCCTAGGAATGAAAATTTACACACACACACACACACACACACACACACACACACACACACACACACTTTTAGAGACAGGGTTTCTCTGTGTTGTCTTGGCTGTGCTGGACTCACTTTGTAGACCTGGCTGCCTCTGCCTCCCTGAGCGCTGGGATTAAAGGCGTGCACCACCACCCCTGACTCCTAGGAATATTTTTAAATAGTGCTAATTCCCTCGTTGCTAGGGTCTTCCCGGTTGGCTTTCCACCAGTTTCATGCCATTGTCATAGAATTCTAGTTGTGAAGCAGGTAGAGATTGGCATTCTTAACAAAGTGACATTTGCCAAAACATTATGACTTTTTCCATGTGTGAGTAGTTTAGGTTTTATGAGCGGAGACGTTTTCATTAAATTGTGCAAGTTTTTTGAACAAGTATATTAAGAATAAGAACAGCTGCTTCATTTGTCCATTATTAACATGAAGTGAAAGGGCAATTTTCTGTGATTTCTTACAGCAGCACAGAATAGTATATTACTTTGCTGGACACTCAAGTTTTGGGCTGGCCCATGTTAAAATTCAAAACAATCAAAATATGTAACATGTGCTTTCTAAAAATTTTAGCTTAATCCAAACTTCACACATCATAACCACTTCAAGTTTACAGAGTCTTAAAAACAGATAGTGGCAGGGTAGATTTATGAGAAAAACTATATGCTAGAGTTCAAAGTAAACACACCCAGAAAGGAATACACTTTAAAATGTAGGTTCTCTTTTGAACTTGAAGTAGGAGAGTGTGGATCAAAACCCTTTTATAAAGCCTATAGCAGACTTTAAGATATTTAGATGCACAGTTCAAGTGGTGAGTTCATTTCCTTCCAAGAAATTCATATTCTAAATTGTCACTGTGAATATTGAATTTCACCAGGCCACATTTGTAATGCACAAGGCTTCTTTTCCTAATGCTATTTGATCCTGCAAAAAGATGAAAGATTAAGAAACACCTTAGGCCCAGGGTGTATGCATGTTTCAAAGTACAGTACTCACAAACTTTTTTTCATGTATTATGTGTACTTTCTGTGGAAATAAGAGACACATCATTAAATTCTCCACAGAAGGCATCAGATCCAGTGTTAGGGCAATGGCTTGTTAAAGTTACCATGCTGAGAAATCAATTTCTTAAATCTTTTCATCAAACATGTACCACCAAATGTCTTTTTCACAATTGTCCTGAGGTTTTTCGTTTTTTTTTAATTTTTATTTATTTTTTACTAAGTAGACCAAGCTAGTCTCAAACATACAGAGATGTGTCTGCCTCAGCCCCTACAGAGCTGGGAGGAAAGGCACTCTCTGCCATGCCTCGCTAATCATCTTAATTTGAAGCTGTGTTTCACTTACACACAGACACAGACACACACAGACACACAGACACACACAGACATACAGACACACACACACACACACAGACACACACACACACACCCCAAAACCTAGAAATATGCTCAAAAGTACCCAAGGATTAAAGAGTCATTATCAATGGAGTTGCTTTATGTCCTGACAATTGTGATTTATGTGACACACAATAGATATCAGATAATCGTGTCCTAGTTCATCGCCTGGATGTCATCAGAATGCCATTACAAAAGCACAGACGTGAGCAGTAAGAGAGTGCCATGAGACGCTCTCCATTCCTGCGCCTGCCCTACACTGACCTAACTATTTATCTGGAGGAAGTCTTTAAGTGAAAGTCCAACTGGTCCCCAATGCAGTCTTAATACCAAGGTTCCCTAAACTACTTCTCCTGTTTATTAGTGTCCAGAAACTCAAGACGGAAGCCCGTGGTTCCTTCCCCAGCGCTCCTGGGCTTTGGATGCACTTCTTGGTCATCAGTTTCTACTTCATTCTTTCAAGCCCCATGCTCCCTTACTTCAAATTTAAAGTCACCAAGGAAAAAGAGAGTGTACTAGACTCAGCGCCCATGGGAGGCTCCATCACACTGCAGCTCTGGCCACTGAGCACCCACGGCAGCTGTCTAGGACCTGTCCCACAGAACGGACTTGATGAGGGAGGAAAAGTGCCCAAATTCTTGAGATTTCTCATTTTACATAGACAGAAGAGAGGGAAGTGGATGGAAAACCTTGATAAACTACATTTTCTAGGTCTTCATCCAACAAAACAAACAAATGATACTTTTGAAATACTTTAGGACTAGGTAAAAGCTTCAGAAAATGGAGTTACAATGTATATCTTTCACACAGCCATGCTTTTTCTTTACCAGGCAGCGTCTCACTAGGTAGCCATGGCTGACCTGGACACTCGCTTTGTACTTAAAATCCCACCTGCTTCTGCCTCTTAAGTGCTGGGATTAAACACCTGAGCCACATGCTCAGCTAGATGTGATTTAAAACTTACTTCTTGCCCCATGATGTCTTTCTCCTGGCCTGCAATCTGAGCTACACTGCCACTGAGGCTAGGTGTCATCTGTAACCAATCTTGCGGCTTCTCTGTCTTCTGTGACTTTGAGATTTGGAATCTCAACCATTCCGCGCCATTCCGCGGCACATCTGTCAAGTGCAGCTTATCTCTTGTTTTCCCGTGAACAGAATGAAGTTAGGCATCCCCACAGGATAACCAAAGAAACGATGTCCTTGGGGTGTCGCACAGGACTTGTGGTCCTTCTGTTCCAGTGTTGTGACAGTGACCCTGAGGGCTCGGACTGCCACAGTTTCCGCTCACTATAGCTTTACCCTTTTCTTCTTGGAGGAAGATTCATGGAGATTAAGTAGATACCTTTTCATCTAACTTTCTCACGCTAATGCTGTCCTTCACCAATGGCACTCACAATGATTAGTGCTATGTTGTGTGACAATGCCGGCTTTTTAGTTCTCAGTTTTACACGTTGTATTTGTATCAGTATCGAATTCTACTATTCACCTTATGAGTCAAAATTCAGTATTATTCTTACCTGCCGCTTAAACTGAACCAGCTTTGGTCACTGGGATTGTATCTTTAAGCTGTCCCTTTTGATCTCTCTCTCTCATTTGGGGTACACTTTATTACTTTCTAGCCTCAAAGTATTTCCCCCTTCTTTTCTTGGGCATCAGAGACCTGGTTTCTGAAGAACAGTATCCAGAAGCCCAAAGCTGGATGGTAGGAATACCCATTTCTACAGGTTTTCAGTTCTTCCTGGTCCTCTGTCTTAGTTAGTTTCTACTACTGTGAAGGGACACTGTGACCAAGGCAACTCTTAACAACAAAAGGCATTTAACTGGGGCTGGCTTACCGCTTCATAGGTTTAGTGCATTACCATCACGATGAGCAGCATGGCCATGTGTTGGCAGACATGGTGCTGGAAAAGGAGCAGAGAGTTCCACATCTGGATGGGCAGGCAGCAGGAAGAGAGAGTGACACTGGGCCTGGCTTGAGCATGTCAAATCTCACAGTCCACTTCCAGTGCCACACTTCCTCCACCAAGGCCACATCTACTCCAACATGGCCACACCTCCTGATAGTCCTACTCCCTGTGAGCCCATGTTTGCCACTTTCATTCAAACTGCCACATCCTCTCTGTAGATGAAGCCATAAGAAGTGACTGTCTACTAACCCACTTATATCGACTTCTGTATGTATCTATCAGTAAGTGTAGTAAAACCATGAACTGATACTGGTATCTCTGGTCTCATTAAACATCACCAGTTGGAATCTAGTCATTTCCTTTTCTGTAGTTTTAACTTCCTTCTCAGAACATGAAAATCTATACAATGTATCAAGTTTCCTGTCACTAACGTCTGTCATTTGGACTAATTAGCAACAGCTGTGTCAACTCCTGCCTTAGTTGCCGGGTCTCTGTAGCTCAGGTACATTGCTGCCTCCTTCAGTCCTCACCTGAGTCTGGGCCACTTTCTTCTTTCTTGCGTTCTTGTTTGTGCTAGTGTATGTGTACATGTGCGTGTGCGCATGTGTTTGTGTCTGTGCTCATGTGTGCACATACATGGGGAGGTCAGAGGTCAAATTTTGGTGTTGTTCCTAAGATGGCCATTCACCTTGGTTTTTGAGACAGTGCCTCTTACCTGGTACTCCCCACTTAGGCTGGCTGGCTACTGAGCCCCAGGAATCCCTTCAGCTCTACCTCCCAGCACTGGGATTACAAACAATTGCCACACTAACCTTTTAATGTGAGGGCTGGGGATCAAGCCGGGGTGCTCAGGCTCTCACAGCAAACATTTAAGAAGGCAGATCCATCTCTCCAGCATCTGATACATATCTTATAGCCAATCTGATTTTGAAAGGTGAGCATCTCCTATTTTAGGGTACCTGACTTTGTTTTCATGGCCTTAATGGTAATTTCTTTGTTTTGACAGTGTCCATATCGCCAAGTCCAGGCCCTCTGAGTGCCACGCCTGTGATGAGTTGTGAGGACTTTTGACTGACATTTATTAGCTCTATACCATGCACTTAGTATGCCAAAATAAAGAAAACCACTTAGAATTTTCTTTCATACCAGAGTCTCTCAGGCTCTGAGATCTCACAAAGCATGAGGAGGTTGAAGCTCGCCACCAACATTATATAGTGCTGAGCAAGGGACTGCTGAAGAGCTCTCCCTTGATAGCTTATAAATGCCATTATTCTTGGTGTTAAAAAACACTTTATGTTCTATCAGTTCTTTTATTCTAATTAAGAATGATGTTATTCATCTGTCTTTTTTTTTTCTTCTTGGTTGGTTTCTTTCTCAAACCTCACCCTCTCTTCTTCTCTTATTTTCCTGCTCATTTACAGTTTGCACTTGCCTGCATCTTGGCCTGACTAACATTGGCCACTGGCTTATTAAATGCAGTAATGGCATCCACAATTTGCAAACCTACATCCCAGTACCAGACCTGCCACCCTCGAACAAGTCTTACGGGCCACCTTTGTCAAGCAAGTGGGGACATCACCTCTTCTCACCCCCTATCTCCGCATCTACAAGCCTAGTTCCTAGCTCCCTTTGCTTGGCAAGTTGCTTGGTTCCTTTCTCATCCGTCCACTCCCACTGCTGCCTATGGGCACCCCCAAACCCACGGCCTAAGTCCAGACCCAGATTTGAGAGTCCATTAGTCAGCTCATCTCCCAGCTAACACCCCCTACTTTAGCTTACGTAGCTCCTGCACTGGCCTAAGGAAAGCCAGCCTGTCACAGGAGATGCAGAATGATGCAGTGCGCAGTGCGCAGGTCAAATAGCGAGAGCAGTGCGCATAGACCGTGTAGCATGCCTCCCATCAAACCCACTGGCCATGTACAATCGGTACGTGACTAGAAGTACTTAGATCAACACCAAGACACAGAATTGAAAACAACAATGATAAACCTCATCAAAGAATTATGGGATTTAAAAATATGAAGTGGGTCGGAGGGAGGGACCAGGAGGAGAGGAGGGAGGGGGCTACGATCAGGATATAAAATGAATATATAAATAAAAAATAATTTAAACAACTATGAACAGACACTTCATTGAATTCCAAGATGATAGCAATAAACACTTGAGTGATATCGAAGAAAATATAAATACATAGATGAATAAAATGATGAAGACATTACCACGACCAGGCTACTAGGGCCTAGAGAGAGGCATGCCAGGCACATCAGCGCATGGCCATAGATACAAACATTGGCTTGGTCCCTCTCTTTCATTTTCTTTTCGTTCTTTCTTTTCTTTTCTTTTCTTTTTTTTTGCCATACACCTAAAAGACAGCTAAGTATGATCCATTCCCACGTGTCTTCCCTGCCTGCCACCCTCACAATACATCAACCCACCATGTCTGTGCTTCTCAGGGAGGGACCGGGTTACCTGTGACACCGCACACAGGTTCACCCACAAGTGTTTGCTTTTAGGTTTATAACAGTGCATCTGTCACACCTTTAAAAAGCTACAATGTAGTGACAGGAAAATATTTTAGTTCAAATGGTTTTAATCTTGGTGTAGGTGATCTGTAATGCCATGGCAAATTAAGAGAGAGTAGGTGAACTTTATACTTCAGCCAGAACATGAGCATTACCTCTGAGATTCATGGCAGGGCTGTCAGTTTCCTTTCCCCTTTCTTCCAACCTAGGAGTAGGCCTATGTGACACCCTTCATTTGGCGTCTGTCCTTAGGAAACAACTGAATAGTTTTCTTCAGATAGAATGAACCACATGTCCTAACTCCACCCACCACTCATAGAGAAGGTAAGTTAAGGTGCCTTGTCCTGTTTGCTGGACTTATCGCACTGTTGGACACAGTGTCCATGATGGATATTACACAGTGACCTTCTTAAGACTATGACACTGGAGCTGGCTGGATCACTGAATAGAGTTCTTTCTGTGTTTATAGCAAGTAGGACAACACATGTACATGCCTGCTGGCTAGGGAGTACACAGGCATTTGAAATGCAATCTTTTACATTTTCTGTACATTTGGTTCCCTAAATTTTCAAATGTTAGAAAAATTAAAATTAAAAATATTTCTCAACTGAAATATGCAATTATCAACCTTCAAATAATAAATATTATTAAGTATACTTTATTAAATGGAGATATAGCCTTTTTATTTAATTTTTTGCACATATAAAACTCTATAAAAATAGAATTACATCACTTTTCTCTTTTCTTTTCTTTTCTCCAGCCCCTTCTAGATGGCCTCCTTCCAATTCCTGTGTATCACCCCTCTATTGTCAAAACTGATAGCCTCATTTTCCTTATTATTGTTATACACACACGAGTGCATGTGCACACACACATAAACATACCTATACATACATGTGCACAACCTGATGAGTCTGTTTCTGCTGGTCCCTGTGTATGTGGTCCCTGAGTTGACCACTTTGTATTGGATAACCAGTCAGTGGTCCCTGGGAGAGAGTAATTCTTCTTTCTGCAGCCCTTACTTTCCGGTAGCTCTTGTCTAGGGGTATAACCTTTTCCCTCTTCTACTTTAGCATGTCTGTTTCTAGAAGACACTGTTTCATGACAGTCTTCCTGGTCCTTTGGCTCTTACATCTTTCTGCCCCCGCTTCCTTGATGTTCGCTGAGCAGCAGATGCAGTTGCTGTGATGCTGATGGATGTAGGATCTGGCCCCACAATTTGTTGATCTCAGCACTAATTCCAGTTGTGGTGTTTGTGACGTCTCCATTTGCTGTAAAGAGAAGCTTTTATATTCTGTTGGTATACGGATAAGATCTAGAATGTAGTACGGAATGACGCTGGTCTAGAAAAGTGGCAGAAGTAGCTTCTTCTCTGAGGCTGATGACGTCACTAGCCCCAGGAAGCTGACTAGGTTTGGAGTAACAGATGTGATTTCTCTCCTGGTGAGCTCGTCTTAAGTCCAATCAGAGAGCTGTGGGTTACCATCAACTTATTTCATTGTCTAATTTTTGAGACAGTATTACTAAGCAGTCCTTGGACGGGCAGAAACTAAGTAGACCAGGCTGGCCTTGAACTCACAGAAGTCCATCCGCCTCTGCTTCCCAAGTGGTGAAAACTAAAGGCATAAGCCATGACAGCAAGTCATTTTAAAACTTCAACTTCTGAAATTTAGCCTTTCAGCAAAGTTCTGTCCTTTACCTAACATCTACAAACCCTGGCTATCATCTGAACAAGCACACTAACAGTGGTGCAGGCATAGACTTCTTTGAATCCCGTTGGTTTCTCTAATAACTTTTTTCCTGTTCCAAGATCCAGCTGCTGCCTTCAGTAACCATGTGATCAGGTCATTCTAACCGTCTGTGTAACTTCTGTCTCCACTCCTTTCAAGAAATGCATTTCTGTTCAAGTTTCCAATTGACCTACCTCTTTCAAAAATCTGTGTTTATATTTTTAATTTGTTTTAGAAACCCAACGGCAGACATTTAATTAGAGTAAATGAGGTGTAACGACATTGAGGAATAATGTCAGAAATAACTAATGTGATAAATGGGCATCTTGCTTTGTTTGCATATTGACTTACTTTTCAGTGAGCATAAAAATTACATTCAAGGAACAAATAGTCTTATGACCTTTAAAGTACTTCTTTAGAGGACCAATAAATGAAAACCATTTGTTTAGAGAAACGTCTAAAAACCCTGTCAGCCTGTCAGCATCAGGGTGTACTCGATCCCATGTAACGCCCGTTCTCTCCAAGCTCCTGAACACTGTTCACAAGAGTTCTCAATGATGACATGTGCTAGCAAAGCAGAGCCAGGTAGGGTTTTTGTTTTGTTTTGTTTTTTAATCCAGCTGGAAGTAATCTTGGGCTACTAAAAGTCAGCAAGCAAATGTTGGAAACATCCAGAAGCAAATTTGCATAACAGTGAAACATCAGGATGCCTCAAAAAGAAAAAAAAATCTTTTAAGTATAATCCACTAAAATATGACAACCCCCACAACCAAAATTCCTTCAAGAAATTATTTTGGAGCACATAAAATATAGCACTTGGTTGTATCAAAAACAAAAACAAAACTACCTTGTTTTCTATCCTCAAACAATGTGCAAATTGATTGAATCCTATTTATATCCAATTTAGCAATACGCCCAATTAAACATTTTATGCCTACTAATATCATAAATGAAAATACACAATAAAGCAACACAATATAATAAGGAACTATACCCATTGTTCAGTGAACAAAAGGCAACAGTGCCCAAAAACAAATAAGAGCAAGTGAGAGCCCAGTTCAGCTACCCTTTTCCAAGGCACTTTTTAATTTCTTGTAGGGAGAACTTAAGCCCATGTTAAAAAGTCCCTGTTGGAGAGTAATAGTCAGGATCTCTGCTTTAATTTAAGCCCAGTCTTCTGAATATAAGAAACAAGGAAAATAAGTTAGAAAAGGAAGTTTTTCTTTTCTCCTTTCTATATAGGAGAACTTAGAGACACACAAGCACCCACCTGGGGAGACTACGATGAGCAATACGTGGAGAGATAGGAAAGAGGGAGTGTGTGATGGAGAGATGGAGAGAAAGCCAAGCCAAGACATCTTACACCTCAGAGCGAGGTGGAACTGGAGAAGCTCTGGGAGGTGGCCCATGTTGCCACAGAAGACCATGCAGATTTCAGAGGTCTGGGCTGCTACTTGAGGCCATGTTGATGTCTAAGCACTGTGCTGAGCTGGCCACATCCCTTGCCTGCAGTGGGAGAGTTGGCTCTGCCCCTTACCTGGGTAACATGGGAGAGCTGGCTCTGGTGGCATTGGTCTAGGAAAGCCAGCTCTGATAGAGTGAGTGTGGGAGAAATGGCCCCACCCCCTCACCTGGGCAGCACATTAGAGCTTGCTCTGGTGGTCTGGATCAAGTGGGAGAGCTGGCCCTGCCTCTGTCTGCAGTGTGGTGGTATGGGTGAAGGAGAGATGTATTCCCCTACCCCCAACCCCCTGCAGCAGGTAGTTGAGCTGGTCCTGGCCCCTGAGGACATGAGAGGGGGAGAGCTGGCTCCATGGTGTCTTGGGTGCTAGAGAGTTTGCTCAGCCCCTTGATGTCTGCTACCTGCAGATGGGAGAGCTTGCCTCACCCTGCACCTGAGCAGTGTTGGGAGCTGGCTCCACCCTGCACCTGGGCAGTGTGGGGAGCTGGTGGGCTGAACAACCTGCTACCAACAAGGCAGAGATCCAGCGCATGAGCAATGGGGCCTGCCTTGCAGAAACAAAGCTGCAGGATCTCCATATCTCAGGACAACAGCAGGATATCAGAACGGAGTCTCAGTAAGGTTCCAGGATTGATAGCGTAGCAGAAAGCAGAGGCCTCGTACCAGACCATGACTCAATGCAATGAACATTTGCAAGTAAAGCTGTTTGGGCAAAAGTGTATATGGTGTGCCACACCATAGCTCCCATGATGACTGTTTTGGGGATGGTGGCTTGTGGCACACCTGACCACATGCTGAAGAATACACGACAGCCTTTTTAGATGATGAAAAGGATGGCAAAAATACTTATAGTTTCTCAGATGAACACAGTAGCCAATTTCCATGAAGAAAGCTCTGCTGGGTGCACTGTTTGGTCATTTTAATTTATTTTTATCTTTGTTTGGGTGGCCACGGTCTCACTTACGTAGCCCATATTGGCCATGAGCTCCAGATCCTCCTGCCTCATTCTCCAAGTGCTGGGTTTGCAGGTACGTGCTGTCATGCCTGCTGAAGTCATTTCTGTAGTCACTCATATGGGTGGAGATTGGGTATAAACTTAACGCTGAAAGGAAAATGACTTGTGGTGGCTTAGACACTGGTCTTGGTCTCCATAATACAAGTCTGATACGACAGAAAAAAACAGAGGCTATGAAAGTCCATTCTATTTCAAAATGTCCTTGGACAAATCTCTGTCTTTTCAGGCTTAACGAAACAAGGCAATTAAGACTAGCTCACTTGGCTTAATCCCAGGATTCCTTGACATTTAGTGGCATATAGTACCTCGCAGTCAATGACATAATTTTAATGTTTCAAATAACCTATATTCAGAAATCTGAAACCAGGGCTGTGGAGACCTACTAAGGTTTTTACTTTTAGTTACTATTCTCTCCGTGCCTATCTAAGTGTAATATGCTTGGACCATAAGCTTTATGGAAGGAAAGGACAAAGGAGTTCTTCATAAAGAAAATTATGCTTTAAAAGTTTTTTCAGCTCAAGCATTTATTGATCAATGGCTTCAACATTCAGGTGACAGTTTTGTTCACAGAGAGAGAGGGAAAAGATTAAAAAAAGAGGGAGGGAGAGGCAGTGAGGAGCAGGCAAGTAGATCCTGTCAATATGTGGTAAGGACTCTGTTCCTTTACAAAAACTCTCATCTTATCATCCTGAGTGAGTTAACCCAGGCCCAGAAAGGTACACATAGTGTATATTCACTTATAATTGGACACTAGCCCAACAGAGATGTCCCCTGAATTGGACACTAGCCCAACAGAGATGTCCCCTGAATTGGACACTAGCCCAACAGAGATGTCCCCTGAATTGGACACTAGCCCAACAGAGATGTCCCCTGAATTGGACAGTAGCCCAACAGAGATGTCCCCTGAGAGTCTTCACATACCAGGACATTGGACTTGATACTGGGACTTCCTATTGGGACTCTAGGTGAGAGAGGTAAGGGAGAATGAGGAAAATAGAAGGATCCAGAGTGTTCTAGAAACCTACAAGAAGACCATGAAAGCTGGTGGAGCTGGACCCAGGGGTTCCACTCAAACTACTGTACCAACCAAGGACAATGCATGCCGTAAATCTAGACCCTTATTCAGATCTAGCCAATGGACAGCACATTCTGCACAATTGTGTGGAGAGCGGGGACTGACTCTGACATAAGCTCTGGTGCCCCCTATCTGACCACTTCCCCTTGGTGGGGAGGCCTGGTGGCACTCAGAGGAAGGGTAAGGAGACTACCAGGATAAGGCCTGATAGGCTGTGACCATATGGTGGGGGAGGAAGTCTCCCCTTCTGTCACAGACCTAGGGGAGGGGAATAGGATGAAAGGGGGGGGTATGGGAAGAAACAAGTGAGGGGATAACAATTGAGATGTAATCTGAATAAAGTACTTTAAAAAAAGCACCCCAATCTTAGATAGGGTACTGCAATTTAATTGTAAACAATGCTGTCCTGTCCCAGCTCTCTTGTACAGCCTCAGCATGTTACGCTAACATAACCAGTGAGTGGGTGTAGGGGACCAGCCAGGGTATAAAGAGTGTCTCATATGTTTTAATTCATTCATCCCTGCCAGGCTTGTTTCCTCAATAGTCTCTCTAGCATACAGCCTGCTTGCTCATATGGATAAAGGGCAATTTGCTGTAGCCACAGGTGGAACTCAATACTGTCACAGAAACAACTGCATGGAGGTGAGCAGGTTTACTCGTAGCCTTCCAGTCTCCCACAGTCTCAGGACTGGGACTCTCACCACACAGCCATTTCACACAACACTGGACTAACAGGTGCTATCAATAGGCTGCAAAGGAGAGCGTCGAGGAAAAGGTCTGTAGTACTTAATTCCTAGGCCTCCACAGCGACCTTTGTGCAATGGGTTTCGTGTCACCTGAGAGCGATTTTGTTGTCTTAAAGGCTCCCTTCCTTCTCTCCAAACACACTGTTTTAATGTGATTATGTGTAAAGTCTGGATCAGTTGTTTTTATCCAGATGCCACCAAATCTAGATGAATTGAAACAAAAACCATTGCGTCACTGTATCCTGGCATCATATAGGGCAGGCAAGTGTCACTATTATGAACTATGCTGAAAATACATCACTTGAGCTAACAGCATTCTGCAAAGAAATTAGATTAACTTTGGAATTTGGAAACTAAATTTGATAGCAAGACATCCATTAATATTGGTAGAGACAAAGTTTGAATGTGGATTTACACAGGGCATTATATTGATGGTAAAGGGTTTCCTATCAGAAAGGAACAGTCTTATGAAGATTTCCCAAGAGAACCATATTTATACAATTAACAATGCTTTTGCTAAAAAAAGCTCCTCATTATTGTATGGACACACGTGGGCTGTGTAAAAATATCAGAGATGTGTAACACACGGTAAACAGAAAGCAGTGACACAAAACAGGCCACATCCTTGAACTCGTCGTTAATAAATGTCTTTCTTACATTCAGCTGCTCGGGCTGCTGGAAGCCTGTTTTATTCCAGCACTTCAAACACTGAAATCCAGGAACATTTATTATTTTAATCCATCACAGGCAGTGCTTGATTTAGCTTTATTGGTTGTGGTGGTGGTAGTGGTTATAAGTGGGGGTACAGCAATGTTCTTTTACACATCGTTTCAAAAGGGCTTAATTATATTTTATAGTTTGGGCCAGGAATTCTGCTTGTTTTTTGTCTAGCAAGGTTCAAATGGAGTTCAGGTCAGCGATGAATCAGAAGAAAAAGTCAGAGATGGTTATCTTTCTGCTGTGAGCGCATCTCCCTGTAGAAAGGCTGGGCAGGTACACCATGTCCACCCCTTAACAGGAGATCGCCCTGATAGCACTGCTCTGTGGCCTGCTACAGAGCTCTCATTTTGCATGCAGCCTTGAAACAAATACATTAGAGATTCAACACACTGGTTTTCTTCTATTTCTCTGAAGTTCCCATACTGTGACTTTTAAATGACTTTGGTTGGGCAGATTTGGGGACCAACCATCACTGAAATACAGAATGTACCTGACAAATGATGAGCGTTTTATGGACATAGCTCTTTGTCACAGAACAAATACATATCACAAAGTTAAAGATCTGGACATGGCAGGGACATAATTGTTTCAACAAAATAAATGACTTCTGTATAAACATGTCCAAATAGCAAAAGTCATTATTCTACAAACACTAAACATTCATAGCTATTCAGTGTGTGTGTGTGTGTGTGTGTGTGTGTGTGTGTGTGTGTTAGAAAAGCCCTTTTCTGGGCTGGTGAGATGACACAGTAGGTGATGGCACTCACTGACGATTTGACTCTGATCCTCAGAACCCCTTTAAAGATGGAGAATTAGAGCTGAGACCATAGAGCTGTCTTCTGGCCTTCACAAGTGTTCTGTGGCACGTGCACCCACCCACTCTCCACATCACACACGCCACATGAAGCGACCTTTCCGAAGGATTGAGACTGTTCATTGTTGTCCAATAGTTACTTAACGCATTATATCAATCACAGCAAAACCAAAACGAGACAAAACATTTAAATGTTGGGTCTCATAGTTATATATTTTATTTTTCATCATAGCAGAGCAATAATATGTATTATTTGGAGGAGGAATGGTAATAATTTTTATTTTCAAGTTTAGACCCTCCTACTTTTGGGGGAATGCCTCAATAATTTACCAGAATGTGCAGAAAACTATCCTCACAAATACAAATAAGTGAAAAAGAGGCACTGCCAGCTGATAAGTAGTGACTTTGAGCGTATTACAGAGTACTAGGGGGACTGTGCCTGGGACCGCGAGTGGAGCTCAGTCCAGGGATGAGAGGGACTGTGTCCGTGGACTCCAGGCCGTCTGTTTGGCCCGCCTGCATTTTACTTCTGCAAACCCATAAACGCACCTCTACCGCAGGGACTATAGAAAGGCATTAGAGCTGTTCTGCTTCTCATTATCACAGGATTCGGTAACTCATCTCATTGTCAAGATAATCCTCCTTTACCCTTTCTTTTGCGCTTGCCAGGTACTCCAAAGTGACAAATAAAATCCCAGATGTTACAGACCAGTGAGCATTCCACGTTTTCTTGAGTGCTGGGCTTAAGCTACTTGGGACAGAGTGTCAAAATGACAGGATCTTGATGCCCACACCCAGTATTCATTAAGGGTTTTTGGTGGTTTGCATAGCTGTCAACTACCTTTATTTATGCTTCCATCCTCAGTGTATCCTTAAAAGTTAAGCTTGCCCTCTGTCTTTTACCGTCATGGAATTAGTTTCTTATCATTCAGACCCTGGAAAGAGATGCATTTCTTTCTGAAAGCAGCAAGGGTCTTCGGGGTGCTATAAATGGCTCACTGCCGCAGCCCAGGATTTGAGGTAGTGGGATCTAATTTAATGCTTTATTTCCCATCAGGCTAACTTGCATCTCTGAAGGATGCAAAGGCCATGAGGATGCCTTACAGCCTTCCTTCAAGATATCTACGCACAGTGGGAAAAGCGGGCTCCACTTTGTGTCAGTAACCTGGTTGCACTTTCCGTGCATGACAGGAGTGCTGGGTACGAATGTGCTGACTGAGGGAGGCCCTCTACATGGAAAAGAAAGGCTCTGCTTCCTTTCTCCCCACGTTTCGTATATATAGAAAGTTAAGTGCAGCAAGGGCAGGGAAAGTGATTTAAGCCACTGTTCCTTTGACAGTGTGCTCAACTCACTGCTTACTGCCTGGGAGAAAAGTCCTCAATCTCTCCATGGCCAGTGAATCCTGTCAGTGGTTTTCCAATTCTAAATGCCAACCAAATGTCTTCACTCAGGTTCTTTCCCTTTGGGTCATCAAGCGGTTCATGTCATGTTTCCCTTGTCTTTGTCTATATGGAGGCTGCCAATGTAATTGCCCCTGGGAAAGAGCAAGGAAAACTCAAGTCCAGGGATTTCACAGCTCTCAGATGTGTACTCTTGTTTGTAGAAATCTAAGGCGTGCCATCCTAATAGAGCCATAAATTGCTCTGACAGGGGAGCGAAAGTGTGAGGTCAGTCCCCACCCTCTCATGGAAAGAGACTGGCTGCCAGCTCAGAATTTATAATTACATACTTTGCGTGTCTCCGAAATGACATGCTTCAAACAGCAAAAGAGGACCACACTCTGCCCATGTTGGGGGGAAGTGGCAACTTTTAAAAATACATATTCTACAATGAGTTAGATTTAAAAGATAACAAAGAAATTGGTCTTAAAATATTTCCAAATTTAAGATGTAATTTCTAACTGAGAGGGATTCTTGTTACTGGCAAAGCCCTCCTTAGATCTCCTGTAATATCACGTACCAACTAAAAGAATACAAGTATCACATCTTCTCCAATCAGATGGTGAAGGCAATTTCATTAGTGCACATGGGAGAACATAAATATCCTAGCAGAGAGAAGAGCTAGTTATATGCGTCATGGCTGCACAGACATCTGCAGCATGTAGTAACAGACTCAATGCCTGGAAACACTCATAGGTTAGGACTGCAAAAGAGTACAGGAGTCTGAGGAGAACTGGAGGCTTATTTTATCTATCATTGATCTATCTATCTATCTATCTATCTATCTATCATCTATCTATCAATCTAGCATCTATTTACTTATCTATTTTAAGCAGAAACTTTGTTCTGTAAAATGAAGACGGGAATTATTTTAACAAGCTCAGTACATGATTTGTACAGTTGCATTTTTAAAATGAGTAAATGACTAGGAAAGTCCCCCCAGATTGCACAAATGTACTGACAACATTTGGGAAGAAATATTAGCTTTCCTGTTTCATGCTTTTATTATTCCCCTTCCCCACATACTTTCCATAAGTTTCTAACAACTTAGATGATAAAAATATACTTATTAGGTGAACTAATTTTTTTTTTTGTCCTCTTGACAAGTAAAGGAACATGCCCACAGCACATTCCCAATGGGTTTCTCTAAGAATTACTTAGCACATAGGATTCCTCTAGAATTACAAATCTATTTCAGCTCTTAAATTAAAATTCATCTGGAAAGGGCTGCTTTTCCCTGTTTATATAACACTGTCACATAAAGAGTGTTAAAAAAATATTTCTCTAAAAATAGCCTGCGTAAGTCAGGGATCAGCAGGGCTCTGCTGCCGGGCTGGTCCTTTGTAGTTTTTTCCATGATGTTCTTGCACAGTGTTTTTGACTGTGTTTATTAAAGTCAGCACATCAAAAAGGATCAAAGAGAAAGTGAGCGAGAACCAAAGAAACCCCAAGTGTGTTGTCTCACTGGGGAGCTATGCAGATTCGGATAAACAAGTGCGAATTGTTGAGGTTTTAATGAAAAATTTTGACAATAATTTTATCTTGTGTCCTTCTATGGGACGCCATGTGCACAGCAGATGCTATACTGTGCGCAGTGCCACTCCTCCCTCTGTTTAATAGTGCATCTGAGATGACTACTTTGTCACTGCGCTCAATTTGGTTCAGCAAATAATTTGAGAAGAGCAGCTGCTGCAGATGCTCACAATAGTTACAGAAACTGTAAAATCAAAGACTCTGTTAAGTATTTCTGCATTAGAGTCAACCTATAAAAATCTGACATTAATTCCTTTGAGCTCAAAGATATACCATAAAAATTGGGTTGAATACAGAACACCACCACTTGGAAAGTACAAAAAGAAATATGACTACTGGTGGTGGTGGTGGTGGTGGTGGTGGTGGTGGTGGTGGTGGTGGTGTGTGTGTGTGATTTTTTTCATTTTCACCACTTAACAAAACTCTACCAAACTGTCAGGTGTGATGGCATGCCTTTAAACCTACCCAGGGCAGCTTGATCTACATACTTGAGTTCCAGGACAGCCAGGGGTACATAATGAGATTCTGTCTCAAAACAAAACAAAATCAAAAGAAAACAAACAATCTATACCAAATACATATATTTGTATGTATTTTTTTTAAAAAAAACTGCAAAACATGCAGTTTGAAGACAACTAACTACATAATGAAATTAATGCTAAATGGTTGAATTATTGTTTTTAATTATAGTTACAACTATTTTTTTTTAAGTATGTAGTGATTCTGATGTGAAGGCATGTTTAGGGCTAGCCTGGCTTCAATGTGAGTTCCAGAGCAGCATGAGCTCCTGAAAGAGATCCTATTTCCCCTCTCAGAGCTGGCCATGGACTAACCTCTCAGTTATGACCCCTAGATGCCAGCCTTCAGGAACAACTAGAATCTGCCCCAGCCTTGCTCACTTGAGTACATTTTGCTGACTAAATTTTGTTATAGTTTCATAATAATATTTTTTTCAATTAAATGACTAACATCAGTTTTGATTTAATGTGACACACACAAAAAACTATTTTAAAATGTTTGCTGGACACTTCCCAGCAGAGTTATACCAAGTATATTTAGTAAAGCAGGGATTTCTATTTTTGTGTTTAACAGATAAAAGGACATACTTATGAAAGAAGAGGGTTATGTAGTTTTTCTAATTTAAAAGGGGAAATTACAAAAACAGACCATTTATATGGCCAAATAAAGAGTTTCAGTTGTATCATAAAGAAACAATGATGAAGGATAAGTGCCTTTAAAAGTGGGTAAAATAGAAGCAGTGAGCGAGTGTCGAGGGAGTGAGGGTGGGAAAGAGCAGGGTCCCCACACAGCAGAACACAGTGTATTTGAAGTTCTTCATGTCTGGTCCTCGCCTTTCCCTGCCACCATTAAGGCCAACATTTAGGAAGGTGTGAGGACGGGCACAGTGAACCTGACACTATAGTGTCCAGTATTTGAGAATCTTTCATGTCCCCCAAACTCTACATTTTTCATTTCTAACTTTAAAAACAACAAAGGAAAAGTAAAGAGCTTTTAGCTGGCTTGGTTACAATTATTTCAGCGAGGAAGAAAGAAATCATCTGTTTTGGCCTAAAATTATTACTACTCAACTATAAAAGTTAAAACAAAAATTCTCCTAAACTCCTGTGCTCAAACTGGCTCTCTAGAACTAGCTTATAATTAGTCTGCAGCTGCCATTTACTTACTTTTTGGTACACAGCTTAAGTACTAATGTATCTAGCACACAATCAGTCCACACCCGCCTTACACAGGGCCATGGAAAAGGACACCACTCTTTCACAGGATTGTGGGGAAATACATGGTTTCCTCCTGAGACCACTGCTCCAGTGTGACACTCCTGGCACTGGGCTCTCAGCCCCGCAGGAGCAGCTTCTGTGATTGAAATGCTTACTTCCTGCCTGTGTTGACTTTCCTCCTCACATACCTTGTGCCCACCCTTTCTGATTCAGAGTGGAAAAGCACTTAACATCTTAGTCATAGTAGCAGAGAGAAAAATGGAGCTGTCATGGCCAGTTAGCTCCTTGCCCTCTGCAGTCATCAGCAGGCCAGGTCTTTTTGGTGGGCTGTGCACAGAAGCACAGCCTTTCCCAGGCCAGGTGCTGCTCTGACAAAATGTGTCAGTGGCATTCTCACAGACTTGAGCTTTGGCTTGACACTTTGTGGAGCAGATCTACCACCACGGCAATTTTTCTTTTTAACACAAATTGTTCCCAGTGCCGCCCTGTACTGCATTAGAATCCCCTGCAAGGCTTACCAAGCTACAGATTATTGGGCTCTGTGCCCAGAGCGCCTGGCTTGTAAGGCTGGCTAGGGGTCCAGCACATGCATTCTGAGGAAGGTCTTGGGGCTCAGGTGATCACAGACTGCACTGTGAAAAGCAGTCACTGCTGTTCCACTGCAGCCATTTCAGCTGAAAGGAAGCTAGGAATAAACAGTTCCAAAGGCTGGAATGTGCCTCAAGAGGTGGACAGGGGCAGTTTGGGGCTTGGAAATCAACAGGGCCTACAGGATTTCTTAAAACAGGCAGACAAACAAACAAACAACCTAAACAAAATGACAACAGCCCCAAGCAAATCAACATCTCTGCAATAAGGCCATCAGCTAGAAACGGTCCCATCTCTAAGGACTCTACACTTTCACATGCTAACAGAGGATGTTTTCACACCGCCCCCTCCCTCCATGCTACCCCTGCTTTCTCCGTCACTTACCAGGTACTTTTTGTGCTGCTTTGACACTCAGGCTCCCACTGAGGTTTGACAGCGAGGCTAGCACACATGGTTTATGAGGATGTGGGACAGTTTCCATGAGGACCACAATCTGGGTTGTATGGACAGAAACTTTTTGCAAGCAGGAAATGGCTCTCCACATGCTTTCTTGAAGTGATGTGTTCTGCACTCCATCGCAGTGAGCTTTGGGCTTAGACAACTTTGCGCGGGAACATTTGCTGACGGGAGGCTCATGCTTACTCAGAGTAGAGTCTGGCAGGATGGAAGGCTCTTTGCTATGTGCAAAGCTGTGTGCCTTTTTTATCTTCTTTAAAAAATGATTTATCTGGTCCAGTTTGGTAAAACTTAAGTTTGCTTTCAAAGGCTTGGATACATCCAAGTTGATTTCAGCTACAAAAAGAGAAGCCAAGAGTTACTGGCGCTCTCTGTATGACACAGAGCAAAGTGTCAGAGCACTGCATTTGACTTATAGGCTCTTCTCACAGCTAACTGAAGGAACATTATTGGTGAGCTGCTTAAACGCCTGTTTTGCTGGCCACTCAGGCAAAGCCCACACCTGGACAGGTCATTTCTACTTCTACCCTCAGGCTCTATAGCAAACTGAAGGAGCCTTTCCAGTTTAGTACCTACCTGAAACTGGTAGTTGGTCTCCCAAAGAAACAGAACTGCCCATAGGATCAGAATAGTGTGAGATAAAATGCCAATCCTAAACATCACGGATCTACTGGTCAAGTTGCCTCCCTTACCCTCTTCTTGCCAAGGTTATGCAGAAGTGCTCATTTCTCTATTATTAACTGCGATAACCAGACGAGACTCTGTGACTAGCTGTATATTCTGCACTGATAAACACTGAAGCATTTCCTTACAATCAGTGTAATAGACATTCCCTAAATCTATAGTTCCACTTACACATATCAAATGTCATCGTTGTCAAACTAGCCTTCTCTTTCCATCTTACTCACTTTGCATGTCCTAGCAAGGAGTTAGATCCCAGTGTCCTGAGGTCATACTTGTGTCTATCACCTTTTTCAGGTGTGCCAGCTTGGAACTCCAGGAATTATTTTTTAAACACCTTATTGATATATTTACATTTCAAGTTCAAGTCATTACTATAACCACAGACACACACAGTCACTGTTAGTGTCACTAAGGCAGTGACAGTGACACTTAGCGCTCTCAGCAGTCACTCATTACTTTTCCTCCACTCTTAGCCCGAGACAATCACCGTGTTCTGTCTTTGCATTACTTGCTGATTGGGGACACTCCATCTAAATAGAACCAGAAAATGTTTGCTGTTTGCGCCTTGTTTCCTTTGTGCATCAGCATCCGTCTGAGGTGTATCCACGTTACTTTTGATTGCCTTGCTTTGATTTCCCTAATGACTCATTTGTTGAATGCTCTCTCATGTGCTTCTTGTCGATTTTGTATAAATGTTTGGAAAGTGAGTATTTAAACTCTGCTCATGCTGTGTGTGTGTGTGTGTGTGTGTGTGTGTGTGTGTGTGTGAGAGAGAGAGAGAGAGAGAGAGAGAGGTGTAGCAGGGCAGGCATGCCATGGCTCATGTATGAAGATCAGAGAGCAGTGTCTGCCCTCACTTCCCACCTTGTTCTGGGGCAGCATCTCACTGCTGCTGCACATGCCCACCTAGCTGGCACACATGCTCCCAGGGAGGCTCCTGCATCGGCCGAGAGCACCGGGATCTCAGACTGTGTGCTTTGCATGGCTGTATGTGATCTCCAGGGATGTGTGCAGTAAGTGCTTCACCCACTGAGCCATTTCTCGCCCTGAACTCTGCTCACTATTAACTGTAATGTTTTTTTAATTGAGGGTTTTTAAAAGTCCCTGTCATAAGAGACATGATTTGCAAATATTTTATTCCATTCAATTGGATTGTCTTTTCACTTCATTTTCACTAACTTTTAGCACAGTATCTTCAGCTTCTCAACACTGAATATTTTAATTTTTGTAGGGCCCAACACATCTATTATTTTGCTTATTTGCTTAACATAAGAGGGCAGAAGTTTATATGTATGACTCCTTTAAGAGGTTTATAGTTTTCCTTCTTACATTTAGGTCTTCTTTGTGTCCTGTGTGAGACAGGGGTCCACTCCATTCTGCATGTAGGTACTTAGTTCACCAGTAACACATGCTACTAAAAGATAGTATTTTTGACTTGCAACATTTGGGGTTCTACAGAAAGTAGTAGGATAAATATTATGGAGAAAGTAGATGGTCGAAATGGCCCACACATTTACCTGCTCTGTGTACATAGTCCTTTGTATGTGCCTACAGATACTATGGTCTCACAGCAAGTAACAGTGAGTGACTTTATGACAATAAGAATCAGAGAACAATCTTAGCAGATGACTGCAATAGTGAAAGCAAATACAACCAAAGTAGGAAAGTTGTGTGCATACGCTCCCCTGCTCTCTGCCACTTCACACCAAGAAAATAGAAGTTAAGTCTTCCTTCTGTCCCCATAACAACAACGTAGTCACTCATCGAGGAGCTTGCCCACATAGGCCCTCTGAGTCAACTGGTGAAGGTAAGTGATCCAAGTTTCTCTGGCTGCAGATAGGCATGTCATCCATGGAAGGCTGACGTGAAAATTGGCAACTATTACCATGAGATGGATCCTCACCTCTCAGCTACCACAGTGCTCCCAGGAGCACAGATAAGTTATTTATAAGTAGTGCCCACATAAGGGCCAGGCTGAAGAGGGGCGTGGAAAAGCTCTTCTCAGAAATTTAAGGGTGAGTGTTTATGAACAAACTGAAGTGTGTGCAAACACTAGCAATGGCAGCTTTTTCCTCCCACATGCCTGCATCCTGAGACTGCTTGCTTACAGACTTCCTACGGGACAAGCTGACCATCTCTCTGTATTGTTCCGTATAAACATGCTAATACCCAAATAGGACATACTCAGGTCCCAATGTGAACATAAACTAAGTGTCTAGTTCTAGGAAAATTGGCTTTAATTTGTTTTGTCCACTCTCCATAGCAAAGTTATTAAACATGCCTAAAGTACATAATGTGCATTTCCCTTTGTTGTTAGTTTTTTTTTTTTTTAACTTTGTTTACTCCTTCAAATATTGTTTTAGGAACCCAGAGAAGACAGAACCACAGTCTCTCCCCCTGGAAAGATGACAACTGTAAAATCGACAAGGAGAGCTATTTTGAAGATTCTGAAAAGCAAAAGGTAAATGAAAGACAACAAAAGGAGTGTCCTCTGGCACTTCCCCTCATCATCGCCCTGGAAGAGCTGCAGCCGCCACCCCAGACATGATTGTTATGTGCAGACAGGGGCGTAAAGGAGAGATTTCTATTTTAGGATCCAGAAGGACTATGGGATGGTCCTTTATTTTCTTGTGTTGTAGAAAATGGAAGAAGAGAGATTAGTCCTGAAGCAATTTTATGGAATCATCATTCTTGATTTCAAAATGCTATGTCAGTGTAAGAAACTCATACTAATGTCTCTCAGCGACAGAGATACAGAAACTCACAATCAAGGGCCAGGAAAATGGCTCAGCAGGTAAAGGAGCCTTCTGCCAAACCTGATGGGGACAGACGTGACTCCTGCAAGTGGTCCTTTGACCTCCACATGTACATGCAACACACACACACACACACACACACACACACACACACACACACACACACACACACAAATAAAACATTAAAAAATATCTACAAGCAAGTCAAGTTTATTTCATAGGAACAAGACTGGATTAACTAATGTAACATTATTAGTAGCTTAGAGAGAGAAAGATCAATTAATGAAGAAAGAATATCAGAAAACAATATAAGAATTCCTAAGCAAGACACCAACACAGAGTAATATTTTACTCTGATAAATGACATACACATTATGCCTCCAGCTAACTAATTACGAAAGATGAGACACTTTCCCCGTGAGATCAGGAGCTAGGTAAGGATGTCCATTCTCAGCACTCATAGGTCACACTAGAAGCCACAGCCAAAATAAGGGGAGAAAAAATACAAGGCATACACACTGGGAAGGAAGCCAGGACCAGTGTTTGCCTCCAGATAGCATGGCTGGAACCTAACATAAAGAGCTGGGCATGAACCGTGAGTGCTGCGGCACACCTTTAACCCTAGCACTCGGGAGCCAGAGGCAGGCAGAGGTCGAGTCCAGCCTGCTCCACAAAGAGAGTCTAGGACAGCCAAGGTTACACAGAGAAACCCTGTCTTGAAAAACAAACAAACAAGCAAGCAAACAAACAAAAAAGCTGGACATGACTATGGGCAGTGCCATAACCTCAGCACTGACAGGGCAAACAGGTGATCCCCAGAGCTTCTCTAGCTAGCCATGTCAGGAAAGAATAATTCCCAGCATGCATGTGAAGCAGCTGGTTGTGGCAGTGCATACCTGTGACCCAGCATTGGGAGGTGGACACAGGACGATCCCTGGAGCTTGCTGGCTATCTAGTATAGCTGAATTGGCAAGGTGCAGGCTCTATGACAAGCATTGCCTTAGAAAAAAATAATGTGGAGAGTGACTGAGGAAAATACCTCTGACCTCCACACGCACCTAAATGCATACCAGCATACACTCAAGCACAAAGATGTACTAGACTTGGAATGGTGTGTGTGTGTGTGTGTGTGTGTGTGTGTGTGTGTTTTAATGATTATAACATACTACCCAGAGAGGGTGCAAATATTGCTCAATGATATCTGAAAAAGACACAAAAGCAATTAAATGAAATAAAGCATGTTATAATCAAGTATTGTTGGATATGCATACAAAAAGAAAAGGGTATTTTGACCTCATTCAAAAATTAGCTTTACACTGAGCTAGCATCCTTTTCCCATATAGTGTCTCCCGAGAAAGTCTCAGTGTGGTTTTCAAGTTACGCTTCCATTCCTCCCAGAGTTCCCACAACAAGACAGTTCAACGTTTATTCTGAACTGTAAATGATGACATCATGGTGGTTCCTTTTCAAAAGCTGAGAATGATGGAATACCATTTCTAAATGTTAGGAAAATTATAGCGCCATTATCAAATTTATTAACATCAAAGGATGTAGTAGATGAAAATTCAGAGCTTTAACCCTAAGTCAGTTTAGTTATCAAACTCAGAGCACAGGTCACTTTGGTGGCGTCTCAATACTTTACCATGAGAATGACTACAGTCCTTCACACTGTGATCATATTGCAGAATAAAACTTAAATGTAGGCTTTTGTTAATCAGTAGAAATCAAATTCTGATTAACTCAGAAAAAGAAATGTATATACTGAGAAATCTAGTCATTTTGGCACATTCACCTATACGTGTAACTGAATTGTATTATTGACCTTATTTTACTGAAACTTGAGAATTAGAATCAGATGAAAGCATGGCCTATAGCACTTATTCACAAACAATAGTACAAAAGTGAAAAGGCAAGTGCAGTTCCTTTCTTATTGTCTTGTACGAGACTCCAGGAGATCACCACTGCACACACGATCAGTTGGGCCTCGTCAGGGCAGAACCAGGAATCTCTGAGCAGCATGGTGGGGCATCCTTTCTTACATAGGGAGTCTCTTAATGCCTTAGTCAAGTCAGAAGCATAGATTCCTCAGGAAATAAAAATAATTTGAGTTTGTTTTCATTTCTTAGACATCCATTTTGTCTCATGAGTGTGAGGTGTGGTTTACTGATGATCTCTCAGTGAGTCCCTCACACCAGAGCTCCTCTTGGGCCCCTGATGCTCAGGAGTTGCGGCCAAGTCCTGTGTAGGTCAGCTCTCCAGTCTCTTGATGATGACAAATTTGATAACACAAGTAAATCCTCCTAGGCACTCAACAGAACTGATGAGAGCACGCTCTCTTTTCCTCTCTCTCCCAGGCCCGCTCTCTTTTTGAGACAGGGTTTTTCTGTGTAGCCCTGGCTGTCCCAGACTCACTTTGTAGGCCACCTGCCTACAGAGATCCACCTGCCTCTGCCTCCCGAGTACTGAGATTAAAGGCGTGCACCACCACGCCTGACTTGAAAGGCTCTTTAGAAGCCTGAAGTTCTAGGATACTAGACATAGCCTAAGATAACTGTAATGCTAGCTTCCCAAGAAGAAACAGGGTGGCATTTAAAATTATTCATTATTCATTTTTGAAATTTTATGTTTGTATGCAGTACAACCTCTGTGCAGGATGCCTTCCAGCCACCAGATTCCCTGTGCCTGATCCCCACAGGAAGACTGTAGAGCCACCCTGCTTGAAAAGTACATGCTATTGTGCATGTGGACACTGTTACTAGGGTAGCCCCCTTTGGGCAAGTTGAATGGATGGGTGGAAGTAAGAAAAGCATGGTGAAATGGAATAAACAAGGCAGTATTCCTCCCTGAGTATCAGGTCCATTAAGAAATAGGAAGCACATACCAGGGTGAGCAGAGCCATGAATCAACTGGCACATGTGTTGGTGCATAAATCTCAGCAGCACGTCTGAATTCTTCCATTGACATGACAATTGTCATGGCTCTCATTCAATAAATTTGTGACGATAGTTATGCTACCAAGAGTCAGTAGACTTTCACATCATTAAGCTAGCCAGACGTGTGTGTGTGTGTGTGTGTGTGTGTGTGTGTGTGTGTGTGAGAGAGAGAGAGAGAGAGAGAGAGAGAGAGAGAGAGAGAGAGAGAGAGAGAGAGAGAGAGAGAGAGAAAATTAGTGCCTTCATGATGAGTAAGTTTCATAAGAACAAGGAGAATATATTTAGAAAAGGGAAAATATTTTAAAATGCCTACTATGTATAAACAAAGAAAAATAAAAATAGAGGCATACATTTTTTTGCTGTTCAAATTGATAAAATACAGCAATCTCATCGCTAAAATAAAAACATAAAAGAAATAGACCCAGAGTGTTTTCAACGGAGACACAGTGGAGGATTCTACAGAATAACACTGCACAGTAACCACACACACACATAACTGGAATCAGCACAGACTGTTAATGTGGCTTTATTCCAATTATTATCAGATTCTTGGACTTGAGAGTTTTGAATTCTTTCATAATCCTTACTGAACTGTAATAAATGGACTATTTTCAAAGTTTAGATTTTAGGAAAATATAGTAAAATAATGTCCCAGCTGAGTCATCTTGTCTGCCAGATCAAGTTTCTCACCAAGCCTGGAACGTATTTTGTATCTTTAAGTTACCAAATAAACCCATGGCTGTCAATTATTAGATCCTAATTACCCTTCCAAACTTTCTGAACAGCTACCAGGAAACAGAATGATGGACTGACTATTGAGTTAAAAGGAGATTAGGCCAATACAAAGAAATTGCAGTTATTTCATGCTTCTATCACCCTACAAGGTGACTTAACAGTGAGAGGGAAAGAATCATATTACAATAATGAAAACAGAGTGGGAATTCAAGCCCCAGAGGTGATTCTCCCCAGTTTATGGTAATGCACACCTTGTGGGGGACCAGACACCAACTGGAAAGGTTTCCTGAAAATGGTTCCAGCTATTTTCTCATTTAAAATGTTCCAACTTGACTTGACCCATTAGTCATCATGTTACTTACATTTATGATGTATTATGAAATCTCTTACCGAAAGCCCGATGGGTTCAATATGGCTTGTTATGCTCAATCATAACATCTAAGAAGGAAAGCTCCTTTGCTAAGTGTTTCTTCTTTTGGAATTTTATTTGTAAAAGACACTATTTTATTTTAGACAAGTAAAGCTTAGTTGGAAAACAGTGCACCTAGGCAGCTGTGCAGACAGGGACAGTGCTGGTCCTAGTCCTACCTTAGGGAGAAGAGTGCAAAACACAGAACTAAAAAAATGCATCAACTAGCTCAACTTCCTGGACAATTTTAATAAAATATTTTATTACTTAGTTATAATGCATTTTCCTCTTACTACAGGGGCTTACATATTTTCTCTCACTCAATAATTCAAACTCTGATTTTTGTTATACTGTTCGAGTAAATATATTCTTAATGACAGCGGATAATGGAGATTGCGGAGTCAGTAATGAGAATTAGAACCTAGAAAGCTGCTGACAACAGTGAAATCAGTGTGTTCTCATTGAAGGTGGGCATGCGGTGGCAGACCTGAGCCTGCCAATTAACAGCAGTGCACGAGGGGAAGTGGGTATGTTCTGTGCTGTGTGCTGCTGGCATAAACTGGCAACCTTGACTTGAACCAGCCAGTAGCATTCCTTGTTGCTTTCACTGTAATCTGCCACCATCACTATTATGGCAATTATTTAGCTGTATGTTTTTATGACCAAGCAATGTCTTTTTATTTGATTCCTTGACCTACCTCAAACCACGACACAGAAGTTTTGATTAGAAGGTGACTCACTAGTTTTCTAATGTGAATGTATTGGACTAAATTCATCTAGCGAACATCTCTCCTCAAGGATACACAGTTGTTAATCTGGATTCTCAGTCTGACTGGAGGCCAGTGATGTAGAAGAGAAAGGCTCTGCTTCCTGATGGACTGAGCTGTGAACAGGCAGCCTCCGCATTACCACGGACAGGAGCTGCTCCTGCTGCCATGCCTTCCCAGCCACATACACCGCAAGTCCTGAGCAGGAGCCAAGGTAAACCTGTCCTTCCCGAAGTTGTCACTGTGGCAAGAAAGGAAGCTAAGAAGGGGCTAATATATCACATGTTCCAGTAATTTTGGCAGTTTGTTTGGTGTCTATGTCTTTTGTTTGTTTTGCTCTACTCAACAGTTACATATACTCATCCTTGGAGACAATGCATAGAGCTTCTGGAGAGAACCAAACATTGTTTTGAGTTAAAGTTAGTGAAATTTAGATTATCAAGCTGCTTGTGAAAAAAAGCAACTACTGACATCAGAGTGGCTCCCTGGAAGTGAGTGACACAGGGAAGGGACAGGATTACCAGAGGAACCAGGGCTAGGACTGCAATTAATGGGGGAACGACATTAGAATAGACATGGGTGGACGAAGAGAAAGCATGGATTCCTGAGAGTGAGCATCAGGATTCAAAGGGCCAGTGATGTGACAACATGCACATCATTAAAAAGAGTAAGTTTAAATTAATAGCACACAGTACCACCAAACTGACCATCATTGGGATGAGGGAGACACATTTGAAATGGATAAATAAGGAGAAAGGATTAAGCATTTATTCTGTATTTTGATGACAGACACTATAGAGTAACCAAATAGTAGGTGAGTGACTGATTGTCTTTGCAGAACTATGACAGCTAATAAATATATCAAAAAGAAATGTAAGAGCTAGGAACCTGCTATTTAAAACATCTCATAAATTTAAGTCTGCAAACACCATACAAAGAGTTCCTCAGATACCGTCTGTATCCTGATGGAATGGCACAAAACTTATACAACACAGTCTCACTTAAATAAGCAGACGGGACTCAAATAACAAATGAACAAAAACCAATCTACCTTGGGAAACACAGAGGGAAGAGGGCAGGGTGAGGAAAGTTTTGACTTGATAAACCAAGAGAATTGGCAAGGAGGTCGAGACTCATGAATCTGCCAGAGGAGGCTAATCTAGAAAGCTAAAGGGCAGACTGTTAAGTAAAAGTAGAGTTCAGAGGCAGAGCTTCTCTGAGCTGACTGAGGAGGGCAGAAGGCATACGCCTGCACAGGGAAGCAGTAAGCATGGTGTAAGACCACTCCAAAGGACTTGAGTGGAAGAAGAATGAGTTATGGATGACAATGCAGTGGTGAAAGGACACAGGAACAACATGAGTAGTTGTAAAGAAATCTTAATACTATAGAAAGGGAAGAGATGAAGAGGAAGGGAGAAAAATGACTTGATGAGATGAGAGCATGCTTCAGTAATGGAAGATGGAGAGGCAGTCTTAGCACTGGACAAAACTAAGGTGGGATGTTTAGAAGTTGTTCAAATAGAAGAGGTGGCTGAGGTTACTGTACAGACATAAAAAGACCCAGGACTGTGCCCTTGGGAAGCTGCAGGACCAGAGTCAGTCAGAGCGAGCTGTGTGAGCAGAAGTTAGAAGCTGGTTCCTGTTTCTTTTCTCTTCCTCTCTAGCCTTCGCAGTCATTCTCTTTCATAGGGAAATAAATTCTGACAGACTTAAGCTCTGTAACAAGTGAGAAAGTCTAAACAACTGCTGTGTATTGACATCACTGATGCTGGTATCACCTCTTCATCCCCATAAGCAGTGTATGCAATTTTTGGGTCCTCTTCCTGAGCTAAGTAGCAGAGAGGGGAGGTCTTCTACAGGCACCATTGTGAGACCTTCAAAGAGGACCATGCTCCTGCCCTCTAATATGCATTACTGATTCTATGCAAGAAAAATTTGTTACAAAAAGCAAGTTTTTGAAATAAAAATCAGTTTTTTCATGTACACACACACACACACACACACACACACACACACACACACACACACAATTGTGGTTAACCCTTCCCTACCAGCCCCCATCACTATTGCCCCACTACCTGCTTGAACCTTTCTGGTCTTGGTATTTCCTTTCTCCATTTTCCTCTCACCTATAATCTACTAGCTGCCTTCCAAAATGCATTGCCAACCAAGCAGATGAAAGCACTGGGAAGATGAAAATACCTGGAACTAAAGGTTGGGGGGGGGGGAGGGTGGGATTAGGGGAACAAGAGAAATATAAGGTAGAGAGTAGGCTAACCAAAATTAAATGCATATGAAGCATATGGATTTCTACTAATTAATAACTACGCACGGCATGGTTTTTAAAAAGCAGAGTTTGAGCAGAGGTTCTCTCATGGGTGCACAATACTGATTCTAGAAGACATGGATTATGAAATGAATATCTCAGTGCCATGTACAAGTTAGCCTCATCATGAGTTGTTGGCCAGTGAGGTCCCAGAAGCACCCTGGACAAACTATTGTTAATTGTTCTTCGTTGCTCATCATAACTAGATGGTATGACCCTACTTCTAAAAACACCAAACACTTCCGTTGCAGGACACAGAAAAATCAATTGTGAACTGACTAGAAAATGCTATCCTTGCAGGTTAGCTTTAATCCAGCTAGAAAGTGCTCTCTGGGTTGCTAGAGGAGAAAAGACATCAGTGTTCTTACCTAGACCGGACTCTATAGACTACAACAACAACCCATCACATAAGCAATATGTGCCTACTGGTACAGTAGTCAAAACACTGTTTATGTGAATAATAAACTCTCTCTTGACTGGATTTGATGTCTGGTCTACAGAAGGAAATTCATGCCTGGCACCACAAACATGGTTAAAAAAAAATATGTCTAGGGAAGTCACAGGCCCTAAGGGAGAACCTATTCATGTGGTTTTGCTAAATGGCATATTGTTAAACTTCTTTCTAAATATTTATATTTATATCTATAGATTTGTGCTGCTCTCATTTGGTTAGCGAAGATTTCTACTGAAGGGGCAGTGGTGAATGCAGAGGCAGTACCGTCCAACATGCTGAATGGAAGCCGCTGTGAGCGCTCAGCCCCAGATACCCCAGGCTCAGGGAACATTAAGGAAGAAGGGGTGGGAAGAATGGAAGAGCGAGAGGATGGGGAGAAGCGCTACGAACCCCTGGCTGTGAAGCACACGGCTTCACAGGACCTCACCACCGCTTGGTTACTGTACAAGACCTCTACATCATCAAGAGAGCGAAAATTCCAGCATGAGATGGAGAGAGCCCCCAGAGCCCACACTCCCAGCTAAGGAGTGAATGGCAAATGATGGTTTCTGGGGGGAGCGTCACTTGTCTTTTGGGGGAAGCACTGGTAGGCTGCCTATGCCTCAGTGGGTGACTCCACGTCCATACACACATGGGGAGCAATAATTGGATTTAGTAGGCTATTTAAAAAAAGACATCAAGTTGGGAAGGAGATATGAGTGAACAGGATAATTGCATGCATGTATGCAGTTTTCAAAAAGAAATCACTCTTGTTAAAAATCACCCATTCTGGCAGACATGGCAGCTCACACTGTTAATCTCAGTGCTTGAGAGGCAGAGGGAGTCTGATCTTTGTGATTTCAAGTCCTATATATAGGAAACTCTAGGTCAGCACGGACTGTATCAAACAAACAAACAAACAAACAAAAAAACTTAAGCACAACACATTTTTTGCATTTCTTTAAAAAATATGAATTATAATTGAAAAACTAGGGGTAAAATAATAATAAAAATGTTCGCATATGTAACTGATGGGCAGTTTGGTCTTCATGTGGGTCCCCCAGCAAGTGGAGAGGGGGCTGCCTCTGACATGGACTCTGTTGCTGGCTTCTGGATCACTTGCCCCTAGCTGGCTGCCCTGGCTGGCCTCAGTGGAAGAGGACGTGCTTAGTCCTGAGGTGACTCGATGTGCTACGGTGAGTTGGTACAGGAATGGGGAGGGGCAGGGGATGCTCCCCTTTTCTGAGAAGAGGATGGGGAAAGGGAAGAGGGTGGAAGGGTGGGGCTTGGAGGGGAGGAGGGAGGGGCTGAAATTAGGATACAAAGTGAATAACTAAATTTAATAGTAATAAAAAAGAAACAGTTGGTCTTTCCTTGGCTGTCAGCTTAGATTCAAGTTTATGGCTTTATTTAGATAAATCATGGGAAAATAAGCCATGACAATATTTTGACACTGGAATAGGAACCCATAGGCTGGGGAAGTGGAGAAATTAAGGCTCTTAGGGTTTTATTAACTGGTTTATGTTTCTTAAATATACATGTGAGCACTACAGTGGCACTAAACTGCATCAAACCAGCGCCTGAGACTGAAGAAATGGCCTCTTTTCCAGTGAGTACTAGGGCAGTATCAAGAGAAGGTAGCTGGGGCTTCAGGCCCCCCCCCCCCCTTCTTTTACTTTGAATCTTCTTGCCTTTAAAAATTATATCTTTTTTTTTTTTTAAAGAAACCAAAACCCTCAAAGATCAATAAGATGGCTCAGTAGATAAAGACATTTGCTACCACAACCTCACTTTGGTCCCTGAACCCAACATGGTGGAAAACAGAACTGAGTTCTGCAAGTTGTTTTATACTTGCTATCTTGTGTGGCAGCGTGTGGATACACAATAAATGAATGAGTAATGCTAAAAACATAGGTTCTTTTTCCTTTTATATTATTTTATATAATGATATTTTATAAAAAACTTCTTCATAACCCCTCCGTAGCTGAGGATGCGCTGAGAATGGCAAGAGTGTACTTTCTTCAGATATCTTACATACGCTCCACAGCTTTAAAATTTAAAATAACCTAAATTAGCTTCCACTGAGTAATGGACTTAGCAACAGAAGAACATAAGAGCAGAGTCCCACCAGGAAAGCTAAAACATCACACACACACACACACACACACACACACACACACACACACAAACACACACACACAAAGAAACCATCCCAAAACTAAAAGGAAATGAGAAAAACTGAAAACTAGATGGGAAAATTAATGAACATGTTATACAGGAAAAAGTCAACAAGAAACTCGTTTAGAAGAAAAAGGCCTTAGTAGCTGTTTTAACACACTGTAGAATAGATGGACAGAAAGGCAAGCACTGCAGAAGCTGTGTTTGATATAGTCTGGTTACTTCGATGATATGATGAATGAGGTATGTTAATTATTAACTCATAATAAACCAAAAAAGACTCAGGATTGATATCCCACTTTGACACTTTTGTTCTTTGTTGTCATTCAAATGTCACTTCATGGCTAAAGTGACAGTGGTTCAATAATTTTGTGCAATAGATCAGTTGGGGAAAAAAAAAATCCCAGGGAGCCACATGTCTTTACAAATGACCTTGAGTTAATCAGAAAAGTCTGCATCTTTACCAGTTCTGCTTACGTGTCAGCTCTGATTAAATAAAAAAAAAAAAAAAATCATTTCAAAGTTAAGGGCGGCTATGGTTAACAAAACTTTGAACTGAACTCAAGTAAACACATTCCTACATTTCTGTGTGACGTCACAGTGAGCAGTCCACAGCTGAATTTGAGTTTGCAAAAATGAGTGGCTTTTCAATATAAGACATATCTGATTTAACACTAATTTTTTCTCTGCAGGCTAACTGTCCTGGGAACAGGTGGCCCTGCTTTCAATTATAGGGCTAGCATGCCAGTGTGAGGCCGGGATCAGTTCACCTTCTCACGGGGAATTTTCCTCGGTTGGGAATGGATTTATTATGGCTTCACACATGGAACAGAGCTCATGTCAGCTGAGGGCAGTGACACATCATACGCTTCAAATTAACCTGCTGTGGACTGTTCCTCGGGGCTTACATTGTGTATTAAAATGACGACATTTTAAAAACAGGTTGAAAGAAACCAGGATATCTCAACTGCAATGGTTCCAATTTGTTCCAACTAATCTCTCACCTGCTGGAAATACGGTTCCAGAGCTGGTGGTAGCTGCTGCTTTGTGAGTTTCTCCAAGCCACTGACCTTGCTAATGGGAGCTGTTTGCCTCTGAGGAAGGGGGTGGGGCTTGGGGGGATCTTCAGGGAGCTTGTGATTTAGAGGGTGGGATTGTCGCTTGTCTAAGGAACTATTAAAGGGACACAAACATAAAGGAATACTCAACAACTCAGGATCATTACAAGTTTAAAGGCTAAACTTTAAGGATGCGCTGTTTGTGCCATCTTGTTGAGAGAAAATAAGCCTCAAAATGGATTTCAAAGGCTGAATGCAATCCTTTGAGGACATGAAGGGTAGGCACTTACAATCAGTTTCCCCTCTACATTTCAGGGTCCTAATTTTTACTGTCGCTGTAATGCAGCCCAGAGAACAAGCAACAGAAAATAGAAGCAAGTTTGAGGTGTAGCAGGAAGACATTCTGTGGTAATGACTGATGTGCACAGATTTAAAAAACTAACTGCAAAAAGATTTTAATGCTAACACTGATGCTCCCAATAAAGTCAGAAGCATATCTGCTATATGTTGTGTTACTTGCATTATTACTTCTTTCAAAGTGAAGAAACGGTGGTGGAGAACAGTACAGGCTGCAGCTGTTGCCTCGTCCTAGCACAAATAAAAGTCCTCTTAGAACTGCACTACGTAACAACAAGAAAACAAAACCAACTCCCCTAATTCTATCGAGTTGCCAATATGTACAACATAATATTTTTTAATGTGCCTTGTGATGCTCTTTCAATTAACCCTACTGCCTGTCAGTTGTTAGGCTAGTTTTAGAGGGAATGCCACAGCGCTAACATACAATTCCAAATCACCTTCCCTTAATTCAAGATAAACAAACAAACAAACAAATGTATTTTTGACAAAAATGTTTTAGACTTTAAAGAACTTAAACCACATTTGGTGTTTTTCATAATAAAATAAGCACTCTAAAGCTTGATTTTCCTTTGTTTCTAGTGTGGCTGTGAAAAAACTGATTGGTGCTTTTGGAAAAGAATCGCTTACGATGGAAAATAATGTGTGTTTACACAGAAATCTAAAAAGAATTGTAATCAGGCATATAAACCCCCTGGGCCTGCAAGGTGATGTGAAGGGCAGCTGAGGCGCGTGCTACCACACTGACGCCTTTAGTCCCATCACTAAGACCAAAACAGCTTCTGCATGGTGTCTGGTGACCGTCACAAATACACTGTGCACACATGTGCACACCCACACCCACACAAATAAATGCAAAACCAAACCAAAACCAAAACATTTCGCTACAAAAGGTCTAGGCTAGTAGCACCCACCTCACCTGGAGTATGGTAGAAATACAGTCTTTCAGCCATACCTCAGAACAACCAAAACACATCTGCAGAGATGCTAAAAACAAACTCAAACATATAAGCTATGGTTGGAGAATAATTACATCAATTCAATATCTTAGAAGTTTCAATGTCTGGTCTTCTCTACCATGGGAGCAGCTCTCCTGCCTTGGCCCCTCACTCCTGAACATGTATGCCCGCTCCTAGTTCATCGGTACCAGCTGCTTGAACAGGAGCGCTCTCAGCTAAGCCGTCCTCCGCAACTCTCTGCAGGGGAGCTGACATGACCACATGAGCCAACAGATTAGGCCCCGTAGGTGGCAGTCCAGTGACCTCTGACCTCACTTATCTATAGCCACAGCTTCCAGACCAGCACCATTTCAAGGGACATCGATCGACCCAGCTGCCAAGTTCACTGGGGCTGGAGCTGCTGCAGTTGGGGTGGCTGGCTCTGGGGCTGGGGTTGAGACTGTTTTGGGGAGCCTCATTATTGCTATGCCAGGAACCCTTCCCTGAAGCAATAGCTCTTCTCCTATGTGACTGTGGGCTTTGGGGTCTTTTGCCTAATGGTGGCCTTTCTCATCTTCTTCGCCATGTGAAGCGGCTGTCTCCACTGGCACCTCCCACAGTTCTTTCATAGCCCGTCTGCCCTGCAAGCTCCTTTTCCTATTTCTCCCCCAGGACGTCTTGGGGAAGGGCTTGGCTCAGGGTTTGACAGAGAGAAGATAAATAAATACTGTATTAATAAGAAAAAGTTTGAACATCCAACTACATTATCACTATTATTTTAAATTATGAAATAAAAAACAATTTATATCCATTTTCAAATTTTGAAAATACCTTAAGATAAACAGAAGTATAAATACTTTAAAATAATTTACTTTGTTATGCTTTTACTATGCTGTCATATTAAATGCTAGATTTATGAACATGTAATTATTCACTCATACACTGGTATTTCTCTTAAAAATTAAGTGTATCTGGTTGTCTTGCAGATATGGTGCACAATCTACCATTGACTCAAAGATCCCATGGCTTTGACAAACAAATCAATAATCCTAACTGTATTAAAAAGATGCCTAAAAGGAAGCCTGAGCCTAAGTGAAGAAGAGTAAGAAGTAATTCCAAATTCCTGCTTCTGCTCCAGCAGCTGATCCCCTGTTAACTTCTCTGATCTAACACGCCAGACCTCCGCAGAGGACCAGCCCTGCAGCGAGGAGAGCCCGGCAACTGTTTCCCCTGCAATTGATTGTGCTTGGATTCAATAAAACCCGGAGTTTCTCATTGAGTAGGAAGCAGGCTTCACGCTCCTCCAGGCCGTCTGCTGTCTCACTCTAAGGCTTTCCCAACAGCAGCTTCCTCCTTCCTGGCATTCCCTAAGGGCACATGTGGATAGCTACTATGAAGAGAACCAGTTCTCCACACTGGCACGAGACACGTGCTGCAGGCCTGGGCCTTCTCATTATGCAGAAATGACTGACAGGCCACAGCACACCACACTCAGCATGGGCCACACAGGCACAATGTCTCCCATTAGAAGTCCCACCTTTTAATTGTTACTGGAGATGTAAGAACAGTCTAATGTCCTTGTTTTAAAAATCTTATGAAGAAGCCAACATTACATTCTGAAGCCCTGTGTGTATAATAAAAGTGAAACAGTCAGTTCAAGAAATCAAATAGCGAAGACCACACGAAGGAGGTCAGAATCGGAGTGGGAGTTGACGATGAAGAGGTTAAAAGGAGCCTTAGGAGGAGTAGGAGACAGAGGCAGAAACTTCCTAAGCCATGCCAACCAGTTGTCCAATGCAGATCAACTCTTCAGAGTCAGTCACGAAGCCCCACTGGTGGGCCAGCTCATCTACCCTGCCACGCTTCTCTCTGAGTCTCCTTGTTCATAGGAGAGGGAGAGTAACAGCAGCGAGCCCTGGATTCTTTACAAGCATGTGAGGAGTTGATCTTAAACTATCTACCTAAAACTGAGTGCTTACTATATCTCAACACCTTTCTTTATGCATTTGAAATAAGTGTGCTCATCTATGCATGCTCCTTTACATATGGAACAATGAGTCTCATCCATGATCTGTATTATTTTCTTCATATGCAGTAAGAAAACTGAACAGAACATTTCAACAATTTCTTTAGGAGCACAGAGATGACTAAGAGAAAAAGCAACACTAACACACAAGGTCTTCAGCTTCCGGACAACTACTCCTTGACAGGCAGGCACTTTCTGTCAGTAAGGAGAGAGCTGCTCAGTCACATTCACACTTGCCTTTCTATCTTTAGGATGGGTAGGCTAACGAGAGCATGCTTCTGCAGGGCAGGCCAGCTACTCACTGTCTGGCAAAGGGTCAAGCTTACTGGCAGATCCGACATGCATGTTTCTGTCTTCACACAGGAAAGAGAGTAGGCTTCATTATGACTTCCATACCTGGTCCATTAAGAAAGTCTTTGATTTGTAGTGTAACAAGGGAAGGTGGAATCCCACTTTTACTGTCTGTTTCTCCAGGCACCGTCTGCAGCCATATGGTGTTATAGTCAAGGGCTTCGGGCAGAGTCTTCCCAGGATCTAAGTGACAAAATGAAATGAAAAACACTGATCACCCTACAAGAATGTCAATGAATCTGTGTGGATAAATACGATCAACTTATGGTTCAATTGTTTTATGTAAATTTCATCATTTCTTTTATTTGCACACACACACACACACACAGACACACACAGACACAAAAAAACACACACACACACACACGCTAAGGTAAACTAAGTATACAAGGTGGGATGAGTAAGTCCAAATTAAGCCATATGATCTTTGTGTGACGGTAAGGCCTGAACGCTGAGCTGCTGGTCATTAACAGTTTAATGGTTGGATTTTTATACACAGTGCTGGAAACAAAGGGAAAAATGGCAAGCTTCTCTGTCAGCTTAAAAGAAGAGGCTCATATATGTTCAAAAGATGCAGTGGATTCTAACTACTCTGGGGTGAATTTGATCTGTTTCAGAGTTTTTCTGACACCACAATCAGTTTTTACTGCTAAGCTTTTGAAGTTCCCATCAGTAGCTTTCTCACACCTTCTTGAATGATAATGCTTGGCCAATCTTTTACTAGTTCTAATACTGACTACAGCTTTAGGCTTTTTCTATTTTGACCTTTTTCCATTTTATATTATGCATTTCATTTTTTTCCTGTTAACATTATGTATCCTTTAAGAATATATTTTGGACATTGGTAATGCCAAAGAATTTGCTTTTAAAAGCTTGGAAAACTACAGTTTCTTATTTAAATAACTCTTTGAATAAAAATGAATGCTGTATGTTGGCATATAAAGTAATAGGCTTTAAAAAAATCTTCTCAATATCCAGTTTTCCTTCAGTTTCACAATTGTTTTATTCTTTGTGTTTTAATGTACTTTCAATGTCATCTTTACAAGGATGCTCTTGCCATAGAACCCATCTATCCCATTTTCAGCCTATCTGAAATGTGTTACTAAAGCATTATTTATTTTAGGCTTTATTGATTGGCTTGCTTTCAAGAACAGCATTTACATACAGTATATTATATTCAACATATGGTTATATAGTATTGCTGTCATATGTGAACTGGGCATATAAATTCTGCCTTGGAATTTGTGTTTCTTGACCTTATCATGTGATCCTTATGAAATCTGGCACATATGAACCTTTATGTTATTTCAAAGAAAATACTGAAAGCGATTGATTGTGACGTTCAACGTATGTGGTAAAGATCAAACATTAAGCTAGAGCAAGCTTCCCTTTTATGGCTGGTGCGTTTGAGGCAGTGGGAATGTGAAGAGTAGACCCATTACATAGTAACAATACACTCTCTTCTCTTTCAAATACAATAGTCAGGTCTTGTAGAAGCATAACTTTTTGTAGCTGGAAGACGCCTTAGTCAGTTTGCAGGAGCCGTGCAGCCTACCAGGACCTGAGTGTCTCTTCCCAGGGTGTCATCTAGCTACACACCAGCAAAAGTGACTTTTCAAGTAAACACTTCCTGCTAGATCTAAGTAAGGAGACATCAATTTTTAGTTTGAAGAGAAAATAATCAAGCAGTGGATATGATGATCTCGCAGATGAAAGTATAATGACAATGGATAAGATTCTATTAAATTGGCACTGGAACAACTCAGGAAAACAACTCATAGGAAGCACACTATTCAGTCTGCGGAAAGCTAGAGGTTTGTACTTATGGCATCTAAAAGCTAGTCCATTCTCTATGCTTTCCAGTGGTAAGGATTCTGAGTAGCAGGACATTAACAGACCAATCATAATCCAACTAGAGAATATAAAGACTGACATTGATTAGGAAATCATGGAAAATAGTGCAATCATTTGAGACAGCAAACTAACTTTAGGAATTAACTTCCCCAAAATGGATACATGTACACACATTTATACCTACTGAAAACTGCCTATCATTTTTCTGCAGAGTTCTTTTTCTAACTGACATGTAGGAACCAATGTTTGCTCCTAGTGTGCAGCTGCCTTTCAGCTGCACTCTAATGCTTTGTGCATGTACACAACACTTAACAGACATAGGAAAAAACAACTTTCAAAGATTTATTTTTAGGTACTTATGATCTATTTGTATTGGTTTGTTTGCTTTTGTTTTTTTCAAGACAGGGTTTCTCTGTGTAGCCTTGGGCTGTCCTGGACTTGCTCTGTAGAGCAGGCTGACCTCACAGAGATCTGCCTGCCTCTGCCTCCTTGAATGCTGGGATTACAGGTGTGTGCCATCATACTTGGCTTATTGCTAGTGCTTTTTGGAAACATTTTTGTTTTTCTTTTTTAATCCTCACTGTTTAATTATTCTGGAGAATACTTAAACAGGAAAATCTACCCACCTCCAATGCTCACCAGGGATGGACACGTTAAAATGAGGAACACAAAAGTTCCTTAACTGAGACACTTAAAAGGTCACGACTTTGTTAAGTGCTGGTAATGGAGGGAAACAGCCATGCCCACATGTGTTAGATATGACTGAACATGCAGTGTTTCTGCATAGATGGGAGAGAATAGGGAAAATTTCACCAAATGTCTAAGCATCTATGCCCTTGAATCAGAAAGGACATCTGTAGACCTTTACGCTTTTAAAGAAACACTTAAAGACACATAGGGTAATATTCAAGTAAAGAATCTGAAACAGCAAAAATTCAGGAAAAATAAATATCCACTTAAAGAAAAGTAAAATGTTATGATAGCACTACAAACACTACATAGAAGATGACGATGCTACTGATAAAAAGAGCAGAGTGCATTTCTACACTACTATAGAAGACCTTCAGTGCACACTGTTCAATTAATAAATCAGAGAAACAGGAAATAGGTTCAGTAAACACAAATATGATCCCCCTTCCACATACAAACATCCTCTCTCTCTCTCTCTCTCTCTCTCTCTCTCTCTCTCTCTCTCTCTCTCTCTGATAGAGTGCCAGGGTCTACGAACTGACTATGTAAACCATACTGGCCTGATCTGCTTGCTTTTGCCTCCCGACTGCTGGGATTGAAGACGCTCATCACAACCTATGGCCTTTTTTTTTTTTTTAAGTGCTAGAAAATGATTGTTCTTGAGACAAGCTTAAGTACATGCTGATACAAGTTATTCAGGATGGAGGACAAAATAGGACTCTTTACCAAAGAATTTAAAAAGGTAATAGGAATGGAAAAGGAAAGCTAGTTCTGAAAATGTGTCTGAATGTTTTCCAGGTTGGTAAGGCTCTGTGCAGGTCTTCTTAGGGCAGAAGTTGGAGGGTCTAGCCACTTTGAGCCCTAGCAAGAAATCAGTTCTGTGGTAGTCACAGGGCTCTGAGCAGGCAGGGGAGACAGTAGACCGACTAGGAAGAACAAGAGCAGAGCTGGAATTAGGAATTAAAATAACTATAAAAATCGAGGAGACCAGTACTTTGGTGGTTACCACAAAATATTTGGATAAATGGGTTTAAAAGTGTATATGAACTTATAAGCCTAACAGAATAACTGAACTTAGAAGCATCCAAAGCACACAAGTCCAGAGCCGATGTTTCTGAATATGAAATAGCACTGGTATTACGCCTTCTCTGAGTCTCAGCAAACATCTCTAGTTTGGAAAAGGGTATCTGAGAATTCTTGAAAAATGTCTACCTCTAACAGTTACCTCATGCTTTAATGACTGCGCAGTGAGGGAGACCAGGGCTAAACTTCCTGAATGCTGTCTTCAATTTAATTTGGCCTAAGTTCTATCATCAGGACTAGACAATAAGATATGAATTACACATTCTTCAATGTCCATGTACCTGGGAAAGCACCAGACACATTAAGATTAAAGGAGCTTGTAAAGGTTATATAAACAGAGTGACAGACAGGACAGCTGTTTCATATTGGAAGCTCCTCCAGGCTTCTTCCTATGTAGTAAACACTTATTTATTCAAGTACTAGAAGCTCTCAAAATGGATGAACTGCTGGTGTTGGTGCATTTAACTTCTTGTCTCTAAGCCTAAGGAACTAGGGAAAGTTGTTCTTTATGAGAAAGCATGTGTGGGTAATGGGACAGAAGAAGTGACCTGCAGCTTATAGCCATACACTTTATTCATAGTGAGAAGCTAGGCAGAGAGGCAGCGACAAAGTTGTAATGTTTACTTTCCTTTAGGGAAAACTTGCTAAAGAAAATACTTTATTCTATTATTCTAAAATACTCACAAATAACCCAGAAAGCCCCTTTTCAACACCTATAAAAGTCTTTACAAAAGCCAGTCCAAGGTTAATCAAAACCATGGCCTTCAGAAAGCTGATCATGTAGGCGTGTCTGCGCTGGTAGATGGCTTTGCTCTCCTGAGAAACTGTTACTTCCCTTAGCTTCTTGGGAATGCTTCCACTGAACCTCAGGACAGCCATCTTGGAAAAGTGCTGTTGTTCTTTTTTAATTCCTAATAAGCAGTCACATTAAGTGTATCTTTGGTTAATATTTGGATTGTACGGAACACAACATAATTCAGAACAGATAATTCAAAATAGATGCAAAGATAAATATCCAAAAATTCTTTGTAATCTCCTACTTACTAAAACTGTGTATTCCAAGCTTATGGAAAACAGCTAAACAATAGCATTTAAAAAGCTTTGTTAATTACTCTGCTATGCTCTACAACAGGATGGAAGGTGTATTTTTGTCATAACAAAGTTGAATTTTTGCACAGGTCCTAAAGGGAAACCTATTTCTTTTTGTCACAGATCTCAATGTTGTTTTCTCCTTTGATGGTGAAGCTCAGGCACTGCACAGCAGGGTCCTCTGAATGCTACCCTTCATAAAGACAAAAAGTTAATACTTCCACTCACCCACATACTTACCTACTTCTTTTTGTGTTTATATGCATTCCCGTGGATGCTGAAAGGTGGCATTGGACCCCATGGAGTTGTAGTTACAGCTGCATGATGGGGGTGCTGTAAGCAGAACCCTAGTCCTCTGAAAAAGCTGCAAGCACCCTTAACAGATCAGCTATCTCTCTTATCCCCTTAATACATTTTGAGTAATGAACTTTGTAATTTGAAAAGCCAAGTACTATAAAAATCTACTTATTTCAAAGTCACTATCTATTGTAGAATGGTCTAGAATGGGACTCCAAAACAGTATCATCTTTGCCCACATCCTCACCTCTTTTCTCTAAATGGTGGCTTTCACCAGTGCTGGTGCTGGTACTACAACAGGACTTGGTTAAGCAACGCCAGGAAGAGAAATTAGCAGTTATTTTCTCCAGCAGTTCCAGGCAGCCTTGTTTATTATGGTAGCTATAAGTAACTAGAGTCACAGCAATGTTTTGCTTACACTGGTGCTGTTTCCTTATGATACCTGTACCAGTTATTTTCCTTTTCATTGTGACAGAAACCCCAAGAACAGCCACTTGGGGAGGGGTATATTTTGCCTCCCAGTTCTAGGGAGCCAAATACATCAGGGCAAACTATTCCTGGTGGCAGGAGCTTGAGGAGAGAGGTCAATGCTGCTGGTGTCCAGCTCGCCCTGTCCTTATTCAGCACAGGACCTCAGCTCAGGGGATGATACTGTCCACAATTAGGGAATCACATCCCATTGTAATTAATCCAATGTAGAAATTCCCTCATAGCAATGTCCAAAAATTAATCTGCCTGGAAATTCTTCACAATCATGCCTAGAAGTTTGTTTGCGGGTGAGTCTACATTTTGCCAAGCTGACAATATTAATCACCACAGACCTGAGTCTGCTGTGGACATGAATGTTAACTTAACTATGATATGCCATCAGTGCATTAGATTTCCTATGGTGGAAAGCTCTTATAAATTTCTGTTAATGAAAAACTCTAGCAAAATGTAGAGGATGGCTGATTAATGGAGTTTTAAGCTCACTTTAACTGTCTTTCCTTGTTTATTTGTTTTAAGTCAAGCCCCCTCTATGTTCCCTAGCCTGGTAAATGGAAACAGCATCATTCCGTTTCACCTCTCCTAACATACCATAATAAAGCTTGGCATGCACAATAGCAACCCATCATGGTAAATAAGCACTCCAGCCCAAACATGTGTTATCGTTACAAGCAAGTTACAGGAAGTAGTTGCCCAAATGCCTATGGTTCGTACCCTGGTTACAATGCTTTTGGCATCCAAACATGCTCCTATGGCTTCATGGTACGTGTCATATGATTGGTTGACCGAGAAAGAGAAGGCTAAGGTACAGTTTACAGATGGTTTTACACACTATTCACGTGTCACCCAGATGTGGACAGATAAGCAGTTCCACTCCCTTTCTGGGGTAGAACTCTGCCCAGTGGATGGAATTTTGGTCCACAGGATCATACATATTTCTTAGAAGGAGAAATGGGGAGATGTGTGTTTATATACTGAGTTAGAGGTATAGGCAATAGTTTTGGTCAATGCTCAAGGAAGTAAAAGAAATAATACTGGAAGGTAGATAGAGCTCTCAGCGTGGGCAAAGAATGTAAAGATGCTTATGTCCCATGTAAATGCTCAACCAAAGGTTACTTGAGCAGGGAGTTCAATTATCAAGAAGATATGATTCTTCATTATGTGGACAGTCAATGTCTTTTGCTGGTCATTCCTGCCACTGCCCAACAGGCCCATGAACAAAGTGGTCATAGTGGCTGAAATGGAAGTTATGCTTGGGCTCAACAACATGCCCCACTTAGTTATGGCTTCTAATGAATAGCAAGTCTTCCAACAGTAGAGATCAGCAGTGGGTCCCTGGCACAAGTAAACAGATGATGACCTTGTGACAAGCTAACTTCATTGGACTCCTTCCATTATGGAAAGGGCAGTGCTTTATCCTCACGAGGGTGGACACTAATTATGGTCATTGATTTGGTTTTTCTGAGTATAATACTTCTCTCAGAACTACTATCCATGGCTGTACAGGATGCTTTATCTAACATCATATTTCACACAGCATTCTTTCTGACCAAGCAACTAACTTCAGACAGAGAAGTGCGACAGTGGGCCCACACCCATGGAATCAATTAATCTTACCGTTTCCCCACCATCCCAAAGCAGCTGCCTTCATAGAAAGGTGGAACAGCCTTTTAAACATACAATTATTGCACAAGATTAGGTAGTCAAAGCTTGTAGGGCTGGGTCAGAGTTCTTCAGAAGCAGGTGTATGATTTAAACCACTTTCTAATAAAGGTTGTTTTTCCTATAGCCGAGACTCACTTATCCAGGAGTCAGCGAGTGGAAAAGGGAATGGTATCACACCCCCCATCGACTCTACCAACCTACTAGAAAAAAGGGCTTTGTGCTCCCATGACTTCTGCTTCATTGGTTTACAGATGAGGAGGGCACACTTCTGTTAGGGGGTCACAGTTCATTGCACGTGAAGCTTAGACCCAACTTGCCTCCCCCCTCCCCGGTGCCCCCATCAATTTGGGCCACTGATGCCCTTGAGTCAAGAGAGTAAGAGTTACAGTGTTAAGGGTGGAGAGTGATCTAGACCACCAGAGGGAAACTGGACTGCTTCTTCTCAATGGAAGTACTGATGGCTATGTCTGAATGTAGGGGATCCTTTTGGGTGCCTCTTGCTATTATTACATTTTTCCATTAAGGTAAATGAGAAACTGCAATAGCTTAATACAGGCAGGATGACAAAGGGCCCAGAAATTTCAGAAATGAGATTATGGTTAGACTCTGTCCCCCAAAGTTGAAATACTTACTAAGAGTAGAGGAAATACATAAGGGGTGGTTAGAGGTGGTTATAAATACCAGTTAAGGCCAAGTGACAAAATTCAGACACAGGATTGTAACTGCCAAAAGCATTTCTGTTCTATTTTGTTAAAAGCAAGTGTGTGTGGTGTGTGTGTGTGTGTGTGTGTGTGTGTTAGCAGATATTTGTGATTTTCCCCTGATATCAATTGAGATAATAACAGTAGATAAGTGTTGTAAATTGGTGTTATTATACTTAAGTTATAGTTCATTATAAAGACTAAGTTCCTCAAAGTACTTTGCCACCTATTCAGGGGAGAAAAAGAATTCATCTGTGGTTGTATGTTGGAAAGTTGTATCGTATCAGGTGGGATCATGTTTTGTTACTGTTTTTATCTGAAAAGTAAGCATTGCCATCATTACTATGCTCTTGCAGAGTAGTTGGTACCAAAGTCTGTCTTAGTCACTATTAGTGTGAAAAGACACCATGACTGAGGTAACTCTTATGAAAGAGAGCAGAAAATTGGGAGCTTGCTTCCATTTAGAGGCTTCATCCATTTTCACCATGACAGGGAGCATGGTAGCATAAAGGCAGGAGGTAGAGCAGTAGCTGAGAGTACGAGAGAGGGAGGGAGAGAGAGAGAGAGAGAGAGAGAGAGAGAGAGAGAGAGAGAGAGAGAGAGAGAGAGAGAGAGAGACACGCGCACACACGGACTCTGGTCTGGCTTGGGCTTTTGAAACCTCAAAGCCCACTCCTAGTTACAGATTTATTCCAACAAGGACATACCTCCAAATTCTTCTTAAACAGTGCTATCTCTGATAACCTAAGCTTCCAAATATATAACTCATTGAGTGCGCCATTCTTATTAAAAAACTACAATGTATGTGGTATATCTTTCAGTTGTCTACTCTACTTAGTTTTAATTTTCTTTATCTCCCATTAAAATAAGAGGAATATAATAAAAAGATAAAAATAATAAGGAAGTTTGCTCACCAGTAGAAGTTACCTAGTTATAATATATAAAAAAGCTACTTTATTTAAAAATAAAAGGAATCAACAAGGCTTCAAATAATCAACACATTTTACATCCCGAGTAAACATCATAGACCTGACAATTTCCTTCTGTTTCACTTCTGATGGTTAACAAGATCACATCCTTACACGCATTTTCATCCCTTAAGTAGATGGTCTACATATGAAGCAAGGAAGGAAACAATCTTCCGAGAGAACAACCCAGCTTTCAGTTTTCTGAACTAAAAGAAGAGTGTCTCCATAGATGCAAAGAACAAACTCGTACAGCAAAATTTCAATTCCATACACTTTTTTTTTTTAAAAGGAAGATAAAGCTTCTTTAAAAAAAGTTAGCGTCACAGCTAGCCAAAACGCAGTGTGATGACAAATAAACTTAGATGTTAAGTTAGTTGGGGTACCCTTTAAAGACTCCTTGTTTGGGGACTCAGGGACCCTACAGCTACCACATTTCTCTGAATTCTTGAGAAAAGACAATCTTTTAGCTTACTAATTTTTTTTTTTTTTAGGTCCAGTCAAGAATGGATGCAAGTGGCTGGAGAGATTGCTCCGTAATTAAGAGCACTTGCTGCTCAGCGAAGCAGAGTGATTTCCACAATCCACATGGTGGCTCACAACTGTCTGCAACTCCAGTTCCAGGCAAGTGGTGTCCTTTTCTAGTATCTGTGAGCACCAGACACGCATGTGGTACATACACGTACACCCATACATACCAAAAAATCTTAAAAAAATAAATATTTTTTGACAAAGCTTGTACATAATTTGATGGGAAACATCATGGAGGGCTTATATACTGGATCCATGTGCCTCTCTATGACACTAAGGATGGTGATGCCAAGGGAGGGCAGTGCGGGGCCACGGCTATATCTGGCATTCACCATGCACAGCGTATGGAGTGCAAGTTCCTGCAATTGAAAGACCAGGCATCTCCTGACCACTGGACATAGAAAAGAAAACCAAATATATAATATGTAAATGTTTATATTTTTTTGTATTTTTTATGATTTATAGTTTAAATGGCTAATCTTTCTTTGTTATTTTTAAAAAGCCAAAGAATCAAATGTAGTCTATGAGGTCCCTACAATACCTGAAAATTAAATTGTGAAAGAACTGAGGTCAAGAACATGTTGTAACAACTCAGCGTCCAGAGAGAAAACGACCAGGGACCCACTGTGAACTGCACTGCACCCAGGCGAGCGGCAGCAGAGACAGGGAAGCGCTGTTGTCTCACGCTCTGCTCTTCTGCACCCACAGCACCGAGCTGGAGGATCCAGGGCCCCTGGCTCTTACATTTAGAACTACATTTTCTACTTCCTGCTGCAAAGACGTTGGGCCTTCCTACTACTGTTGCTTCTTCTGCTGCTAAGCGGAGGATGATGTGTGTAATAACAGTTCAATGGATTTCTTTTTTAAATTTTGTTTTGCTTTGCTCTTTCTTTGATGTCCTAAATATCTTTCCTAATTGGTTATATTCATGTTAAATTATGGCATGAGTTTCAAATATTTTATAGAATAACATTTGAATTAAAATTCAGTGCAATCTAACACAGGTGCTTGCTCTCCTATTTAGTGAAAAGCAGACATCCATCCAAGGAGATGACCTTTATTCTAACTACAAACACCCTTGTTTTAAGCAAAGTGTTCTGTAACATTAAAATGTATAAAATATACAGAGTAGATGTCAGTGTATCATTTTTATAGGAGAAAGAAATTAAGTAATCAAGAATCCAATGGCTGCATGAAAGAGCCTGGGCATCAGCACTGAAACAAAGTCAAGTCTTGTGGTTTCCTTACCAACATAGTCCATCATATATTATTAATTATCCTCCACAACTGAGTCGTTTCTCATATACTTTTTCACTACCTTTCTACCTGAGGGATGCATATAAGCACTCTACTTATTTGCCCACGTGTGAACCAGTTTTGCTACATGTTGCAGATCAGTAAGAAATGTTCCCAGATAAATGTTCAAGTTGTGATCGCTATGGCATTAAAGTCGCAGGTTAATTCTAAGCCTTTCCAGAGACACTAATGACCTTATATTCTAAAGACACATCTAATTCAATCCTTTCCATAAAGCCATAATGACTCAATGAAATCACGATATGATTTATGAGGTGTAAGAAGCTGGTTTATGAGTTTTCAACTGTTGGTTTACTCAAATGTCCTTGGCACATTTTGTGCAGTCCTATTGAAATGGTAATCCAGCCAGCTGATGTAACTGAAACATTTCGTGTTGCACAATAGCTTTAATGACACTAAAATATATGAATAGTCTTTAGCCAATTACAATCATTATTCCAAATAGACTTAAAGGTAGTAACACAAATAAAAGTAACCACAATAACATTAACATTTAAGAAGCTCTGTGCCACACAGTGAACTAAGAGATACACACATGCACTGTCTGCTCCTCTTGACAGCTGCAAGAAGCTGCTTCCAGTATCACGCCCATGTCATAGACTAAAGCTTACAGCCACGTACAGCCATAGAGAGCAGAGGTGGGATTAGAACGCAATACCGATTATCTCTAAATCTAGCCCTCTTATTGGGTTTACTCAATGTCTGTGTCTTAGTGGGCCTTGCCTCACAATTCCCAGCAACCACATGGTGGCTCACAACCATCTATAATGAGATATGGTGCCCTCTTCTGGCCTGCAGGTGTACATGCAGGTGTATCATTGTGTACATAATTAATAAATATTTAAAAAAAAATAGCACTTTAAAATACAGAAAAACACCCAACACTACATATATCGTGTCTTCAACATTACCATCCAACAAAGTGTGTTATGATTTGGTTTTGCTCAGTATGATACTTTGCAATAAAGTTTACATTTTTTATTTTAATCTACCTGATATTTGAAAAGGTATTATCAGTCAGAAATGCTGAGTGGGCAAAGGAACTGTTGTCATTGGGCTTGTTATGTGCCAGCAGATATTGGTGAGAAATAAGACCCTGGGGCTGACTGCACAAAGGAAGTTCGGGGGTTGGTTAATTCCCTTAGAATGGATGAACTTGTTCACAAGTAACAGATGGCACAGTCACTTCTTCAAAAGCAAACAACAACAACAACAACAGCAACAACAACAAAAAAAAAATCCCAAACAAATAAGGAAAATTACATTTTGAAGTTGCCTTAGGCTACATAGTCAAGTTATGAGGTAATTTAAAATCTGGACTTTATTATCTTAAACAAACCAAATACCATTAAAATATTTATAAACACAACTAATATGATTATGTTGAAAACAACTACATACATCTTTATTTAAATCAGAATTGCCAATACTACAGCTGCTACATATAAAGGTATTGGCAGGGACCTTGTTTCTGCTAGGAGTTGCTGCAGGTGGGAAGGTCATAAAAAAGATGTAAATATATTATTTTAATATTTAAACATCTGTTATTTCACTTGAAAATTTTTATTGTTAATTGTCAAAAATGAACTGAAGCTGGTAAGTTGTTAAATATAACCTTTCAACTTTAAGAATAAGGAAATTAAAATAGTGTTGCACAGGATTAATAATATATCTAATATACTATAGTACTTAATTATATTTTTACTTGCTACATATTCTGGTTAGAATCTAACAAAATTTATATTTCATGTATATATATATGCACACATATAAGTATATAAAGAGACATATATACTTATGCATGTCCATAGGTGTGCATACAAATATGTCATATAGCCTGTGGAAGGTGGATTTACAACAAAGACAATTTCACAGCATTTCCTTTCCTAAGTAAATCTGCATGAAAACAACACCCTAAGGAACCCGTAGAGAGAACACCACTGTTACCTCTGCGTATTTCAGGAGCAACTAGCTTCGATGACATGGATGGAATTTGGGCTAATGCTGACAATTTTATCATCCACTCAAATGACCCACGCTCACAGATGTAACGACAGTAACCCCTGACTTCTGCAGGAAATCACAGGTTAAATTTTTCTGAACACAGGGGCCCTGGCTACTGGACTGGAAATTATAATTTTAAAACTGCAGAATTTCTAGTGCCAGCTATAAAGGAAGAAGTTCATTTCTACCTAACGCACATCCTGTTAATAATTTTAAATACACACACACACACACACACACACACACACACACACACACACGAAGCATAAATAAACACTTAGGCACTCTGCGGAGTAAAAACAACACAGATTAGGAAGGGTGCCCAGCTCATGGATGTGACTCACTCCGCGGTAAGTGTCTAAGTTTGTTTTGCCTTGGTTTCTGTTCTCTTTTCTTATAACTTTGATTTGAAAGTGAGGCCTGAGCTGTAAGCACGGAGATGGGAGGGCAGTTCAAACCAGCATTAGAAACGCCTGGGAATTAAGGTCCCCATGGTTTTGGGAACTAGAAAGAGAAACTTTGTAGCCCTTTTTCTTTTTTCCCTTGCATTTGTTCTGAGATCCAGTGTGTGTGTGTGTGTGTGTGTGTGTGTGTGTGTGTGTGTGTGTGTGTGTGTGTGTGTGTATGCATATATGGAGAAGGTTGGTGGCTATGCTATTGTGACACTGACACTTAGTAGCTATTACAATTATATTTCATAAGGCCAATGTCCACACACTCAAAATGGGTAGAAATACACATTTCCAACAGGGAAACAAAACTAAAAAAGTCAATGAAAACTATCTGAGTATAAGGGCCAAGGTAGGACAGGAAAGTCTTAAGAGCTCTGTAGGACAGAATTAAAGGTAATATCGGAGCACCACAGAGGCCGAGCGTGGTGTGAACAAACTCGAAACGCTACGTCTCCAAGTCTCCACATACTATAGAGCAAACCAAAAAACCAAGAAGCTCACAGAAGCTAAAAAGGAATAAATTCAAAGAAATCAAGTTCAAACACAGGATAATAAGCATGAAGAAGCAGCAAATCTTGAGAACAGTTACAGAAAAAGTTTATTGCTTATTTAGAAATGGTGATTGCAATAAATGGAGGGCAGAGGGAAAGCTGAGTCTCCCACTAATAAAAATGAGCCATCCTCTGCACTCAGGCCATTTGAGACAGCTTTTCTAAATTGTCTCTTGAGAAAACCAAGGTGAGGTTTCACTGAGGCCATTTCAGTGCCTCCCAGCCCTCAGTCCAGGAAGACCCACATTCTCTAACCCTTATCAGTGAAAAACAGTACAGTTATTAACTGACGTGAGATGCTTGGAGCCTGGGTCTCCATTATTATGGGTTCCCAAGCATCTGCCCTTGTTTGATACACAGCAGGAGTTCAGAATGCAGGAACGTGGGCTATCCTAAAGATGGTCTGAGTATAAACTAATAGCATGTAGGATGGGATCAGAGGATGGAAGGCCTTAAGTGCTGTTGACTATGGAAACAGGAAGGAAAACAACTTCAAAAGTTACACTAAGCCTGGTGTGGTGGTGCATGCCTTTAATGCTAGCACTTGGGAGGCAGAGGCAGGGGGATCACTGTGAGTTCGAGGCCAGCCTGGTCTACAAAGTGAGTCCAGGACAGACAGGGCTACACAGAGAAACCCTGTCTCAAAAAACAACAACAACAAAAAAAGTTACACTGGTAAATTTAATAGAATTATTAAACATTCCAGAAATGTTCCACAGATTATTAGCACTTGCGTTCACAGCCTTCATAACGATTACCTTAATATGCTAAGCGAAGGGACCTTCAAAAGCAAGCACTAGGCCTCTGCCTTCCTAGAATCCCCAGAGCCACGCTTCAACAGGAGTGACAGGAAGGACCAAGCAGCTTACATCACTTAATGTGATAACAATCTCAACTCTAGAATCCTGTTGTCTAAGATGACTAGGTCCTCTGGCAAGGAGTTTTTAAAAAACACTAAATAATAAATAAAATAATTAAATGTCACATCATGGGCTAAATAAAGCTGTTGATGATGTTAATTTTGCTTTATCTCAGTTTGCCTCTCTCTTGATCTAATAAACAACCCTGATTGAAAGGGGACTTGGGAGGGAAGAGCTGATTTCAGCCTCCCTCTTCCAGTTGATCCTGAAGTGACATCAGAGCAAGAAGTCATAGGCAGGAAATAAGCAGAGGCCACAGAGGGTCCTGCTTACTGAACTGCTTCCTTACACAACCACGGCCACCTGCCCAGGGGTGGCATCACCAACAGTGGGCTTCACACATCAATCATTAATCAATAAAATGCCCCCACAGACTTGCCAACAGGCTATTCTGATGGAGGCATTTTCTCAAGTGAGGTTCCCTCTTCCCACAAAAATCCAAGCTTGGGTCAAGTTGACACAAAACTAAACATTATATAGTCTTAAATAAAAATGTTATTTTATCTTCCTAAATATTATCCACTAAAAAGAATAGGCCCCTTTAAAGAATGAAACAAAATTCATTGCTTACTTTTTGCTCCTCATATAAAGGATAAACACGTAAATATACACATGCACACACACGCACACACATATATGAAATACATGAGCACATGTAGTAATGGCTTAGAAGTCAATAAACAAGCAACACTGTACTCAATCTATTTCCATAATCAAAAGTTTTTAGTTCTAAAACTAACTAAATACAAAATGGCCTTCCAAGCCAAACAATATCCCCTTACAAACGGCCGGCATATTCAAACCACTGACTTAGCAAAGTCATCATTGAGATGTACACTGCTCTAGTTTGCTTCCTGGTGCTGTGATACACACCATGGCCAAAAGCAACATGGGAAGGAGAGGGCTTACAGGGTACAGCCCATCACTGCGGGAAACCAAGGCAGGAGCCTGGGGGCAGAACTGCAGAGACCACACAGACAGCACCTACAGGACTGCTCAGCTCCTGTTCCTTTATAGCCAAGGCCACCTGCCCAGGATGGCAGCACCAGAGTAGGCAGGGCCTTCTATATCAATCAACAATTAAGGAAATGCCCCAGAGGCACACCCCAAGGCCTGCCTGATGGAAGCAATCTCTCAGTGAGATTCACTCTTCCCAGGTGTGTCTAGGTTTGTATTAAGTTGACAAAACCAACCAGCATAAATATACATGCTGAGTTTGCTTTTGCCTGGCTATCACGTTAGTAAAATATTAATTTAAATACCAAAAAAATATGAACAATGTAGAAAGACAATCAGTTTTAACTTCTGCTTTTGCACTTTCATTTTAAACTATCCTAGCTTAGCTTCATTTTGACAACACACTTTATTCTACTAATTCATAGATAATGAGAACTGGTTAACTTTAGAACTCAAAAATAGAACTAGCCACCCCCGTCTCTCTTCCCCCTCCTTCCATCCTTGAGAACTTTAACATATCAACCATACACATTTGTCTTACCTGTACAATTCCTATCTTAGGGTCCCTCCGACTAGTGTACATGGAACAGGTTTCTTTTAGGGATATGGGAAACACTATATATATAAACTCTATTTGAATAACTAAGCTGGTAACAAGAGTTGGTCAGTTCATGCAAGTGAACTTTGAAAACAAATTTCCAAAGTCCAGTTTTGAAAGACAATTTCATTAATATTTAATAAACATGATTTAAAACACTGAGAAGACTAATTAGTGTTTTTTAGGGTATGAAAGAAAATTCACATCTTCAAAAGCCAACAATAGTTTAAAACTGGTATGATGCTTGCCTCTAACTTTTAACCTAACATCTTTGTGGCTTCCTGCTAAAGCCATATAGTTCAACTCTAAGGTGTAGTTTTTGAAAAGGTAATGGTGGAGAGATGAATTCCAGATTACAGAATGACAAACTATAGATCTGAAATTAATTGTCCTTGTTGATATCTTTTGTAATCATCACACTTAGTAGATCGGTAACAGAAACACAAGGCAGTGAAGTGCCTGCAGAACATAGCTACTTTCTAGCTTAGCAAAATTTCTCCCCTATAACAGCAGTGAAAGCAGTAATAGAAAGCATTTATTTGGCCTCTTACTTACTAGACTTAATGCTGGGAATTATTAGCATCAGTTCCTTAGAATTGTTCACTAATTACCTCTTCATTACAATTGCTCTATCAGATAATTCCATACCCTGTGGTAGCACAAGCATATATATGAAGCCAGGACAGTCACACTGTGACGACATGTTATATAATCAGTCACATCTTAGTTTTTGAATTGTAGCTGTTTCCTGATACAACTGTGAGTTTGGGCAATTATGTCTTTAGGCTTCACTTTCCTAGTTTCTCTATAATATGAAATATGGCATTCCTCACTGAGTTACTGTTAAGGTGAAATAAATAAAAGAATGTATTTTAAACAGTATAATTCTTGGCAGAGTACTCAGTGACAGTTTTTTAAAAAAATTATTTGTTGTTGTTTACCACTTTCCTCAAAGTCCTGAACTAATTCTTAAGAACCATGATCTGTAAAGTGCATACTATACTGTAATACTTGGTTATTACCAAGAATGACTATATTTGGATCATGTAGGATCTAAGTAGATCCTGAGGAAGGCATCCACAGAACACTATGCAGGAGACTTTCTTCAGATGGTTACTCCACTCTTAACACAGGCCCATGACCTTTCCTCTAGCTTTGTCTGCTGAAATTGCATCCCACAACCCACCCAGAGCCCATGCCAGAAAGACCTTATTCTTTTTTCCTTGTTCTTTTAACCTAAGAAAATCATCCAAATGAGTGTCTTTGTTTTGTGCTCTTATAACCTCACTGAATTTAGACAAAAGACATAGACATATGATTTAGGAATATACTCATAAAATAGATAAAGTCAACTCTATTTCTATGTATTTGGAAAGGTAAAATCCATTACTGGCAGTTCTCATTTGCTCACCTTAGCTCAACTATTAGTTTCCTTAACGAAATGTGTGTGGGGGGGAGGGGGAGGGAGGGAGAGAGAGAGAGAGAGAGAGAGAGAGAGAGAGAGAGAGAGAGAGAGAGAGAGAGAGAGAGAGATTGAAATAAACAAAGAAAGCAATCTTCAGAGATGTGATTTGGCACATCTACAATGCAAATTTGGGAAGAGGCCATAGATGTTCCTATCTGCTTCTCCCCAGCTCTACTGTTCACATCCCATCACGTCTTACCTCTTAGCAGAGGTACACAACAGAACTGGGAATTAGGACTTACTCTTCTAAGCTTGTACCATGTCCCAACCAGTGCTAATCAGGATCATAAAGAGGCGCTGGTCCTCAAATCACATAACAACTTCTATTAACTCCTCACCAGTGACCTCTCTGGCACCTTGGCACTGAGCAATGAGAATGTTTGAAGAAGGAAGGCGACAGTTGCCAGGTAATGTTACCAAATGGTTCTCACGACAGAAGAACTGTGAGATAGCATTTACTAATTAATACCCGTAGTACAAATACTCAGCATGACTGATCTACACTGCCAGTGGTTTGGATGTTCCTTAGAGGTGACTGTCAGGAAGAGGGCTGTAGGAGAGGCCAGTAAGCACTCCTGGCAGGAGCCTTTGGTCCAAGCCGTGGCCTGAGTTGTCGTCTTGCCCCTGCTGTTTGGCATATCTGCTTTCCAGCGATGTGCCCTGTAAAATGGCTGTGATGTTTGATCTTCATTGTTAATTGAGTAGATGTAGATCATCTAGTGAGGTCACTGTGAGGACTTCCCAGAGGCTGCACTGAGAAGGGAGGATCCACCTTCAACAGGAGGGGCACTATTCCAGGGACTAGAGCAGGGTTTCAAATTAAAAAAAAAAAAAGGGAGGTGGGGAGCACAGGGAGGAGCAGCACCTGTCTCTCATGCTTTGCTTTGAAGACAGTGTGGCTGCCGCCTGTGTGGCTCACATTGTCCTGGCCGTGATGTATGTATCCCCTCAAACCATGAGCCAAAAATCCTTCCTGTCCTCAAGTTGCTTTCGTTATACCAATAAGAAAACAATTAATACAATGGCTGTCACTAAAGTCAAGGATTAAGCAGGCTGACTTTCAGATCAGCCTAGCTCTCCATCCATTAAGTGCAATGGCAGGCTACCTTGTGCTTGGTAGGTTCGTCTCCAAGTCCTGTGTCAGAGACCTAGCCACTCACTCTCCATTGTCTGCTGCCAAATCTCAAATTTGGGAAAAGGTCTCTCACATTCTGTTTGGTTCCATTTTCATTGGATCTTATTTCTTAATATTCATGCATCTTAACTCTGAACAGCTCACGTCCCTAGTCAATGAGATTCAGAAGTTCTATATGCTTATAACAATATAGATGCTCTCTGATTCCAAGGAAGGCATAGGTAGGGGCTACAAAATGCTATTAGCCAACACCATTACTAAGTGCTTTTTAATAAGGAGTATAAAAGCCCTTAAAGTATTCTACTTTGATAACCTTGATTGCATATACATTTTAATGAGATGAGTAGATGAAGGCCACAATAAGCTTATTCTTTTTTAACAACTGTACTAATGTGGATGACCTACCTATGTCTACTACCACTAATAGCTATGATTCCCAAACACTAGGAATTTTAAGTACCTCTACAGCTCTCCCCCCCCAATCCATTTCCTACAACTACCAAGGAAAAAGATCAAATGTTCAGAGGCATGAGCGAGAATACAATGATAAATGTTGATACATTTTCCCAACACTTTCTTAAACTCAATTTGTCTACAGACATGTATTTACCATATTCTGTAGAGACGACAATATATGCCTGGTCTGTCTGCTGTTTTTCATTTGACAAATCTTACAACACAGTAGTGATAACTATATCAAGCACATGAAGGCTCTTACCTGTGCATTTGTAGTCAGAGGCTGCGCCTTTAAGCATGGCATCAAAGACGGATATTTCCATTCTCTGTTTCCTGTGGTGACAACTCAGAAGCAAGGAAGGCTGGGATACAACTAAGTAGAGAAATGGATCTAGCTCTACGTCACCGGTCCCTCTTCGGCCAGGCTGCCGAACAACCGTGACTCCGAGGGCTTGTCTGGCAGATGACCGTGTGGACGCATGGAGGCTTTCCAGGGAGAGAACCCTTAGTTTCTTCCCTGAAGAAAAAGTAGTGCTACTGCTTAAGAGATCTTCTGCAGTCACCATGGAAATGCATGCCTGGCTAGGCTTAGCTACATCTGAATCAACTTCCGGGACATCTACGGAATTCTTGCCAGCTTTTCCATCTTCCCTCTGCTCTGGTAATTTGAGTTTAGGTAAGGCCACGGAAGAATAGGTCATTAGTGAGATCCTACTTGCAGTAATAAATATGTCGAAGGGAATGAAATTCAGATTTTTCACAATTGATGACTGGTGTGAGGGGCGGGCGATACGGTGCTGACTGGCACCACTGTACTGCTCTATTTGCACAATGCGGATTTTCACGCTGTCACTGCCAATTCCACTGTCCTGAGCACCACTGTAACGGGAAGAGGTTTCAGCTACGCCGCCATCAAATGTATCCATTTTCTTCTGTTCTTGTTTAGAGATCTGTAAGAAAAAAACAGGCAAATATGTCAAAGTAGCTATGTGTCAAGTGTCATTTCATGAACGATGTTATATAATCATGCAGTTTAAAGGAATTTAAAATGAATCTAGCATCACTTAAGGCCATAATAATTACAAAAACTGAGTGGATGCCCATTTCTTAGAAAAAAAATCACTTCATAATCCAAGGGCATTTTTTTTTTTTTTTTTTTTTTTTAAAGAAAGGGTCTTGCTCCTTGGCCTAGGCTGGCCTGAAACTCTCTATGTTGTCCAGAATGGCCTGAAATTCACAGCAACGCTTATGTGTTAGACTCCCAAGAGCTGAGATTACAGATCTGGGCCACCATGCCTGACACCATGCCAAGAAATTCATGAGAACAAATGAAATGTCCATTTCCTTCATTAAAATGTACTTCTGAGTGTCATTAATTCTCAATTTATATTAGCATAATAAACTAGCCATTAAAATGTCCCTCCAAATAATTATTTTGGTAGTCTTACAGTAAATCCCCCAAATAATGCAATAAAGGATTTGAGTGACCAATTGGGCTACCATTGTGAACAGATTCCACATGGGCACGGATTACTGTGTTTTTCATCCTTATTATAAAGCTGATTTATAGGATTTGGGACAGTTAAAAAAGACTTTGAGGGCAAAGATTATCAAAATAAAATATATGTAAGGCATTTAAAAAGATGTTAAATGTTCTTTTTCTACAGGAGGACTTGGAAGGAGGGTAAAGCTTATGATCAAGACAATGATTCAGTAATGAAAGCCCCTAAGGGTAGACTTTCTTAACACTTCCCACTAATGACTCCCTGTGGAGAAGAAAGGACAAGTTGGTGGCAGTGGCTTCTTCTGGGATCCCTAACCATCTAGAGGGCACTGAGGACTTCATCTGATTTTCTTTGAAGTGATACTGACTAATCCACATAAACATGGGAAATTCATAAAAATAAGAAAAAACAAACCTTCTCGATTCTCATTGCATTAGCAAGTATCATCAACAGTATTATTTAACACTTTCACCTTTTTTTTCTTCCCTCTACTCAGACCCTTTTGTGGCTATAAGAATATTAACGAAAGAAATTTGAAACCCATTTCTAGACAACGTACTCTCTTTGTGGGTTGATTGTTTCTGTGGCAAGGTCTTGCTTTGTAGCCCACACTATCTGTGAACTCTGTCTCTGTCTCTCTTCTCCTCCCATCTTAGCCTTATAAATACTATTTTAAAAGAACCTGGAAAATGCTGCATAGCATTTCATTAAGTGTTAGGATTAATTTTTCAATGATTTCTACATAATTAGAAATTTGGGCTTTTAATTCTTGTCAAGAAGCATCTATGAGAAATGATTAAAAAAAAAAAAAGACACACTCTAAGAAGTTAAATTACAAGGAAAATGGTATGAAGACCTATGACGTTACTGGGTATTTCTAAAACCTTTCCAAAAGAACCACACTAGATCCAGGACAATTGGGAATGGAAAAATATTTCTAAAGCTCAGTGTAACTCCTAAATATTATCTGTAAGTTACTATACTCTAATTTGACTGGGTAAAAATATTTTGGCCAATGTTACAAATTACTGTAAGCTGATTGCCAAAGTCTCATTGTGCAATGCTGATAACTTAATAATCAGAGAACGAGGAAACACTTATGACAGGGTTTCCAACAATATTTATCTTGATTCTATAGAACTGAGAAGCACAAAACATTACCTATTTGAGATGGAGCAATGTATCCCCAGTCAGAGGGTGCAGTGCGCTCTGAAGTCAGTCTGTCCAGACTGTGCTCGTGCCTGGCCAGGAGACCTTGCAGAGCTAGACAGAGCTGGCAAGACCATAGCTGGCAGAATTGTCTATCAAACCTTCTCCTTCTTGGTGATCTTAGTACTTCTTCACACAATTCTAGCACAGCATAAATTATACCACACTCAAACATTCTGTGGTATTCATATCAGATACTGTCAGAACAATGTGATTAGATGGTGGACACCAGAGACCCCACAAAATTATGAGGCTGAAAAACTGCTGTTCCATTGGGATGTCCAGGCTATGCTAATGTCATATAACAATGGATTTCTCAGATTTGTGACACGAGTGTCAAGAAGTCTGCTGGACTTCCAGACATATGTAAGTATAGTATAGGATACACAATTATGCCTCACAGTACACAATACTTGATTAAGTAGCTATGCCACTATTTTCACTGTTTCCTGTGGTGACAACTCAGAAGCAAGGAAGGCTGGGATACAACTAAGTAGAGAAATGGATCTAGCTCTACGTCACCGGTTCCTCTTCGGCCAGGCTGCCGAACAACCGTGACTCCGAGAGCTTGTCTGGCAGATGACCAGGTGGACGCACGGAGGCTTTCCAGGTAGTGAACCCCTAGTTTCTTCCCTGTATCCTTTTTTTTCATTTAATTAATTTATTCAGATTACATCTCAATTGTTTTCCCCTCACTTGTATCCACCCGTTCCTCTCTCCCTCCTGCTTTTACCCTATTCCCATCCCCTAGGTCTGTGACTGAGGGGACCTCTTCCCCCTCAATATAATCATAGGCAATCAAGTCTCATCTTGGAGCCTGCTTATTCTATCTCTGAGTGCCACCAGGCCTCCCCACCGCGGGGAAGTGGGCTTTCCTGTATCCTTATTTAGTCTTCCCTGTACTCCTGCTTACAACAGGTTTATGGGAAACAATACACTTTTGTAACCACAGCCTTCTACATTTTGTATTTATTACCTTTCTTGTTACATTATTTTCTCTAATGATGTTTGGTTAATTATGGCCCCCAAACAATAGCATCATGTCTCTGTCTCTCGCTGTCCTGCACGTTCAGCAGGCTATCCCATGTAGCCTGATATATACTCTTACAGCTGTGAGAGTGTTTAATGCTACACATACTTCTCAGAGCATCCCTATAGATGAGTCACAGTGACGCACAGCTGTCCTTAGGCTTTGGAGTCAGACGAACCTGAGACCAAGTCCAACACTCTCTAATCACAGGGCTTTGGACAACTGCAAACCTCTGTAAGGATATGCAGGAGGATTTGAAAATGCAGTCTACCTCATTAAGTGTCAGTGCCTGTCACACAGAGAATCCCCCACATTAGGCAGCTGCTAATGGTTTGTAGCTTTTACCAGGTGCAGAACGCCTAGATGGGATGAACTCTGTCGCTATGTGAGCGGGACTATGTGCTCAGCACACTGAGCAGGATTCATAAATGTGTGCTGACAGTTGTCCTTCACATACTAGTAATTGAAATCAAGTCATCTAGCAGACAGAATTAATGACTGTCAAGATGCAAACCCATGTGTACGGAGACTTCCAAATACTGAGCTCTGTAATGCCTTACACAGATTCATTCATGATGCCGCTGGGGCGGGCACCCTCCATGCTGAGCTGAGCACACTGCAAACAACCCTCTGAGTCTCTGGATGGACTTCATTCCACTGGAGGTCACATGAACAGGTGAATGAGGTGATGTACTGGATACAGGAATAAAGTCCTTTATACAGGGTAAGTTAAGACAACGCCCCTCCTTACTGCACGTCCGCAATCCTTCTGGGTACTGCTCAGCTTTTTCCTTTCCACACTGTTGAACTTCTCACACTATGTTCTGCCTCCTACAGTTGGTTACATATTGTGAGCACATTAGATACACCATCATTCCTGAATGCAGTCATCGTTTGAGGATAGAGTATTGTTACAAACCAAGGCTCAACAGGCTCATGAGAAGAAAGCTGGCAGATTATGCGTAAAGGGAAATACCTTGTTAGTCTCTTGGAACACATGACTAAATTGACTCAATTCAGGAGCTAAGTAAAAATAGTCACTTGCTCTCAAGATAACAGCCTATTTTAAATTTTTTGTGTCATTCTGTCAAAAATTTCAAATATAACTCCAAATACATTGTCAACTAGTGATATAACTAAGTACTTAAGTAATTCAGGATTGCTGATGATATTTTGAAGCACGTTAAACCGTATTTTACATAGTGTAAGTGAATCTGTAGGGTTGGGTTCCATGACAAATCCCAACTAAGAGCTCTTGCTTCATAAGCTATTTTTGTTTTCTCAATCAGGAAAGTCAGCCACAATTTAATATCCGAAACTGGAATTTTCATGCATGCAGAATTTGCTTCCGACTTATGTTTAAAATCTCGGCTCCCCTAGAACAAGCATAGTAAGTGTTCCTATAGGCATTAACATGGAAACACAAAGCACCCACATTCCAGGGAAAGGTGAGGAAAGTTAGTGTCCAGGCTGTGTGTAGACTTACATACCATGCTTCAGCACACGGCACATTTCTAGACCTGACCTCTAGAAATGTAAACAACTGCAGGGGCAAGGTGGCAGCCATCTGCTCAGGTCACATGGGTTACCAAACATAAGTCACATGGTAGCTAATTCTACTCACTACTGACCAGAATAAAATTTGAGTCAGTGACCCAGAGATAAAATATTGGCTCTCATGGGGGGGGGGGGCGGTATGGCAGGAAGAGGTAAGACTATCTCAGTATTAGGAAACTAATCCTTAAAATGGGAACTCTAGTTAAAAGTCCAGATTTCCTCTATTTTTCTAAGCTTCCAAATTATTTTAGCATGAGAAAAAGGTGGATGTGAGACATGCTTGAAAACCCACTAGGCTGTCTCTACCTCACTGTGGATGTACCCATCCTGTTGAGGAGGATATGGTCCATGGTTGAGACCATTTTATGATTCATTATATGTGTTGGGCCCTAAACATGGGCATCACAAAATTTACCACTCCTCTGAGGAAAACAAAAAGTTCACAATGTAATCACTCTAAAGGCAACTTTTGCTTTGTTACTGTTCAAGGTGACTAATAAAATTTCAAAAATAGTAGCCCCTGTGTGCTTTGGGTGAGTGTAGTGTGCTGTATCTCTGGGCAAGCCTGCTCCATCAGCTCTCTACTCTTTCTTTACCTAACTTATTTAAAATGGACAATAAAAGTTTTCTTTAATTAGCTACTGGTGTGCATTAACATGATCATGATTAAACCATAAAAACCAACTGTACATAACTCTGGTCCCCTGTTCCATATGTTTTGAATTATTCTGTTTGAAAATGTACTTTGCGTCCCTTTTAAAAGTTCGACCTTCTGCTTTCAGAGAATTAAATGCATATTACTGTAGTGAAGAAGATAATGTTTCAGACCTCCAGGCATATATTAAACACACTGGCAGCACTTGAGACAAAATGCTTTACTTATTAGATACTTCCTATTCTAAACAGTGTCATCAAAGGCTAAAAACAAAATCCATATAAAAGCTGCACAATGCTTCCACACAGAACCTGTGCCAAAATCCCTGTACTTTCCAACTAATGAGGAAAGGATGTGTACTCTTAACATATGAATGTAAGATTTTCCAAGCACTCACTTTAGGAAACTAGACTATTGATTCCATATGGGTTATGTTAAATGAAACTGTATTGGTAAAATAACCTTTAAGATATCTGGCATGATAACAATAATTAAACAATATTCCAAAGACTAAAACAAAAGAGAATTTGGTTCCACAATGGATAATTAAAATAAAATGAAAAAACACAGCATGCCATCCATCAAGATAAATTGTTATTGTTTAAGAACTTTTAAAAATACTGTTAAAATATACTTTTAGATAAAATCTGAAAGAGATGGAAAAATATTTGTGGCCTAAAAATGGATAGTTTGGTGAAGAAAAAAGTATAGGACTCTGAAATTTTATGTGGAGATAACAGCTTTAAAGCCATGAGCACAACCAGATGGTACTTAAATCCCGGGAGAGCTGCAGTTTCACTATCAGTGGGTTCGATATAAGAAGGTTTTCAATAGCAGGAAAACATGCCATGCTGATGGCTTACTTCTTAGACGACTTCAGCGCATTTCCCCATCGCTTCACAGCTATACATAATACCATGGAGGTGGCGCTGAGAGCTGGGGTAGAAGGGAGAGGCTGGAGCTAATTCTTCTGTTAATGTACAGAGCTCTAAGTTTACTAGTCCAGCTTGGAGTCTGCTGAGATTCATGGTGCCAGAGAAGCCACTGAGATCACATTTGGTAAGGGAACATTAAACAGTGAAGCACACTAATTTCTTATTTTAACTAGATGCTTTTCCATGGCATTGTGGAATAGAAAAAGGTAAACTGGGTTACAGCTTATTGCTAGGTAATATCTGCAGTTTTGTAATCACATTGAAAATCAGCCCTAGCCAGGTGTGCTAGTACATTAATGCACTCCTGCTTGACATCTAGGAGGTGGGGATAGGAGCATCATGAGTTTGAGGCCAGGATGGAAGATAAGACTGCTTCACAGAAAAGCCACAAACCCAAACAAGGCACAGCACAACACACACACACACACACACACACACACACACACACACACACCAGCTTGATTAACATAAATGCTATAAATATTTGTTCAAATATGTTGCAAGAAGAAATGTGTAGAAAGCAAACTCGAGTATTGGCAAGGATGGGGAATTTAACGGCCATTTCAACATGTGTGTGTGTATTACTTCACATCACTGCCTTACATCTCTGTGTCTAACGCTCACTGTGCGGCAAGCAGAAGCAGGACTGCACAGCGAGCAGGTGCAGGTGCGCTCGTCTCTGCTTCTGCCTTATGGTGACTGTAGGTATGTGACATAACACTGACACAGCCTTCAGCAGGCAACAGTCAGACTTTGACCTTGATCAAAATAGCTTTTTCCAATTATGAGTTCATTTTCCACATCTTATAAATTATAAAAAGTCAAGTGTAAAACCACAGAATCAAAGTTCCAATCACATCTGTGTATCACTGTGACATGTATCCTAATTTTACTGCCCTGACTAAAACTTAGCAGTGCTTTCAAACAAGTAAACATCATGTCTGCTTTACCAAATCAAATACAGTTAAAAGAAGGGGGGAAGGGAGCTACAGCATCGTGAAATTACAAGTGAGAGTACTTATAATTGAAAAGAAATCTTGTGCTTCATTATCTAAATATTTATGAAGTGCTATGGCATGCTGGGGCTGGAAGAGGTTGTTACTGGACTTTAATATATAGACTGTCCACAGCCTTACGTAAGTAGCAAATTGTATTAATTTTATCAAGAAACAAGAGTATTGTTTTGTTTTGTTTTGTTTTGTTTTACAAGACAGGGTTTTGGTGTAGCCTTGGCTGTCCTAGACTTGCTTTGCAAACTAGGCTGGCCTTAAACTCACAGAGATCTACTTGCCTCTGTCTCCCTGAGGGCATGGATTATAGGCATGAGCCACCACACCCGGCAAGAATATATTTGTATACTTCCAAATTTTCAGTATCACAGGTCAGGAAATATTATGGGTGAATTACCGTTTCAGCTCAGTGAAATGTTAAGTAGCACTTATCTTAGTATGTTATATAAAAAGCATAGAATAGAGGGACTGTGGAGTGAAAAGCTCCACTCAGTGAGACAGTCAATAGCATCTTTTATTTGAAGTACATTTAATCTTGTGGTGGTGGTGCACATCTACAACCACAGTGCTTGGAAGGATTCAGAGGCTCCACAGCAAGAGGATTCACAGTTCAAGGTCGTCTTTGGTCTTCTACAAGTTCTAGGCCAGCCTATGGGCTACATGAGACTGTTTTACATACAACAAAGCTGTAACATCACAGCGAATCAAGGTGTTAATTTGAAGATTATAGAGTACAATAAAAAAAGGTTTGTAAATGCTTTATTTCCTCCAAGCCTAAAGTTACACAATATCCCACACAATGTGACTGTCAGAGTCAATGATAAAGAGGTTTTGTCAATGATGAGGCAGTTATTCCCAAAAGCAGCACAAGCGACACTCAGCACTGCGGAACAGATAGAAGAGCGCACTACAGCCTCGCTTTACCCGTTCAAGAAACAATGTTCCCAGGTCTTAGAACTGGTATTATTGGTCACTCCTGCCTGCTAAGTGTCAATTCAAATGATCACATTTCACGACACTGTTGTACTAACTGCAATATGGAGGTAGCTTAGGTTGAGTTTTATTGTAATGTGTGGTCTAATCTAAGTTGTAAATTAGAAGAGGGGGCCAGGCCTACTGTTAATTGACTATAATACTGAGATCATTATTATCGTTGTTTCAAAATGATAGACCAGAAAGGGGGGGGGAGAGAGAGAGAGAGAGAGAGAGAGAGAGAGAGAGAGAGAGAGAGAGAGAGAGAGAGAAAGAGAGAGAGAGAGAGAAAGAGAGAGAGAGAGAGAGAAAGAGAGAGAGAGAGAGAGAGAGAGAGAGAGAGAGAGAGAGAGAGAGAGAGAGAGAGAGAGAGAGAGAGAGAGCTCTTTAACAACCCATTCACAGGGCACAGGGCCCTCACCAGCTACCGTTGTGCTAGTTTCCCTCTACACATAAGCTATCATAGCATAACTTCTTTTTGGGGAATCCTGAGTTCATGAAAGCAAATTAGTGCTAAGAAAGATTTTGCATTACAGGGTCTGAACTCAGGGTCAGTTCTTTGCCTCTTACATGTATAATGAATCAGAAAAGTGGTTAACTGTATGCAGATATAATTCTTTATATTATATCCCGAGTTCGAAGTTTGACTTGTTTTTATTTATTAATAAGCTCAGATGTTAAGAAAACAAAACATTCTGGGCACCTTAACACAGATGGGCTTGCATCAAGAACAGCCTGGCCCAGAAAGAATCATGATGTTAATTCTTTAAAAGTGGCTACTGTGTGTACACGGTATCTATTCTTTTGGCTGATAAAATCTAAAGCTCTTTCCACTGATGGCAATATGGAAACCATTTTGTCCCATGGCTGCTTAAAGATCTGCAGCAGGATTGAGTCAGCTGCAAGTGCTCATTTTATCAGGCTTTACAATGGTGTCTGAGCTGGAGTCTGTTTCTCATAGAATTTCACTCAGGGACTGAGTAGGATTGGCTCCTCAGAGCTAGTCTGATTTTACTAGAAACAACTGTATCACATCAGCCACTCTCATAAATTTGCTTTAAGATGGAATCAGCCCTAATCCTGAAGCAGATGAAAGTTTACTGAGCCTATGCACTCTCTGTAAGAGCCAAACAAAACTATGTGTTTAGCTTCTGCAGCAATGTAGGAGACTGGCTATTAAGCATTCCAACGGGCTTCTGCCGTACAACTATGAACTTAACAAAGCTGTAGCCGAACTGAATAAATGTCTACTGATAAAATGTTTACAAATTCTTATTTGACCATCATATGAAGCAACACAATTCTTTAAAGAAATTACACAATTCATGGAAATGAAGCAAAAACTTAGCATGTTTTAAAACTAATTTTTTTCCAATAATGCAGAATAAGTTAAGCATTTCACAATTAATTTTAAGTAGTAGCAGGTTATCACCGCATGGCAGAATATAGTTACTTAACCAAATACTGAATAAATATTTAATAAATGAATCATGAAGGGAACTAGTGGACCAAGTCATTGCCAAGTACTCAGAGGGGAGCTCTAAGGGTCAGAGGAAGTTAGCACCTGCCTTCTGTGCTAGAGGCAGCTATGTGCTGAAGACGCTTTCTGCACACATCTGGACCAATAACTGCAGAAGGTAGGATTCAAACTGCTGAGACAATGGGAAGGACACCTAAGATGAGGGAACAAGAAGCAATTAAAAATGGTATTTTAGAGCAAGCCTAAGTTTCTAGAAAAGCAAACGTTTCTGTGCTCAAAGGCTAGATGACGGAGAACAATAGAAGACTAAGTTGGGAAGACAGCAAGCACTAAGAGAGACTCTAGGTGACATGTTTAAACTGTTACCCTTTATTTGATCCACTCAGGCTCACAACAGGGCCTTTGGGCATGCCATTCAGCATGGCCCAGGGCACACATCATAACAAAGGTTCATGTAAGAGAAGCCGAGGTGCAGTGATGAGCAGCACTCTGCAACTTTCATGTGCACGATTGTTTGGGGGAACAGTGTTCTGCAAAAACAACTACAAAAACTTTCTAAGCAACTAGCCACAAGACAATACAGGAGAAAAAGTGGTAATCATCCAAAGAGAGCAGCGCATAGTGACAGAGGATGGTTATGGCAGAAAAGCTACCCACTATCTGAGACTTCCTCTTCTAAACCCCTCCCCCTCGTGTGTGTGAGTGTAAGCACACATGTACAGTTCAGAAGATGGCTTGTAGGAATTACTCTTTCCTTTACCATGTGAGTTGCAGGGCTTTCACAGCATCAGGCTGCAAGCATCTTTATCCTCTGGGCTATCTCATCAGCTCAAGAGACTTCCATATTAATCCATCACGCTCACCTCTTGTATTGAGAGTCCCCATTCTGGGACTTAATGGTCACCCACCTGCTCCCATGTGATCATTTATCTTGTTCACCCAGCCCGGATTCCTCTCCCTCTAAAAAGTTCCTCTGTGAAGCCTACCCTCACTTGCCTCCCAGCAGAAACTCTCTTTCCTACAATCCTGTAGGACATAAGATCTCTACCACTGAGCTGGCATGTAGCACACAGTATCGTCTACTACAATTTTCTTCTAATTCTGATGCTTTCTCTCCTAATTAGATCACAGGCTTCTGGGTTTAGGAATATGCTGCATATATTTACGTAAGCTCTGTGCACAAACATATCGTATTTTTCCGACTATAAGACACACCTGACCATAAGACGCACCCAGGTTTTAAAGCAGTAAAACAAGAAAAACAGTAAAAACAGCTATCTGACCATAAGGCGTACCCTAATTTACCCCCTGCTTTTGGGAGGGAAAGTGCGTCTTATGGTCCAAAAAATACAGCATACACAAGATAGGGCCCTGTAGATGGCTAATGACGGTGATTAATATGGCAGTGACAATAACCTAATTGCTCCCCGACAGACTCTGAAGCAACAACATCAACACACAAGCAATGTCTACTAGACTGGCTCTTTTCTATTTCATAATATATATCAACTCTATAAACTGTACACTCCTTCCCATATCTTAAGATAAAAAAATATAAAGGTCCTAAAATGTTAATTTGATCAAAATAATAGCTTTAATAGACAATTAAGATCTGAATATCTATATTTACTCTATAATTCATTCATAACCACAATCTACAATGTCTGTTTCCCAAAATCGTACTTTCTTTTATATTTTCTGCCTCTATTAAAAAAGCTTTATACTTTTTTGTTGTGAATATATGTCTCTCTACCAGAATGAAGAATCAATAATTGTAGGTACTAAGCATCCTTATTTGCTACTACAAACACACTGCTGGATGTAAGTGCTCTACTACTTTTTTATTTTAAATAAGTAATTGAAACAACAAATTTTAAAAAAAGAACAGGAGATGTAGTAGATGAGCAAAGCAAAGGGTTTCAGTAGGTGAACTGGAGGCAGCCAGGGAGCTTTTACTGCAAGGTACTGTGACTGGGTGCTTGCATTCTCCTGCTTGGAGTAAAAGCACTACACCAAGGCTGAATAAATGAATGAATGGCCCCATTATTTCCACCACATCACACCATGTGCAGCTATGTGGGGAAAACAGGCTTTGTTTGCGGCTTCTGTTTGATTAGGTGGAATTGAAATGAAATAAAAAGGCCAAGTTCAAATCCCCAGCTCAGTGCATGAGAATCTTGGTTTATTAGAGCAGGAAGTTAGTATAGAATGCGTCGATTCCAGAAAAATTTAAATAATTCCCACCTCAATGTGCGTCCTTTTTGTCAAAGAAAACCTTATGGGGTGATGGGGTAGTGATCAGTGGTTGAGACACTGATAGCAAGGGAAGACTGACATATAAAAGACAAAAGCAAGACAGCTGCAAAGCAACTGTGTCATGCTTGTGCGAACATGTGAGTTAACAACAAAGTCAGTGCCACAGATCAGCCACCCTTAATGTATCTATTAATATTACTAGCCATGTTACTATTGTTATTGAGACAGGGTCTCACTATTTAGCTGCTATGATGATGATGAGGAGGATGGAGGATGATGAGGAGGAGTCCCACTATTATCTATGTAGGCCTACCTGACCTGGAGTTTGCTATGTGAACCAGGCCAGCCTCCAACTCAGATTCACCTGCTCTGCTTATTGTGTACTGAGATTAAAGGCATGTACCTATTTATGACTAATTATTTTTGACTGACAAATCAGAGTTAGGTGTGTGTGTGTACATATATAAAACATGGACTAAGAAAATTGTACTCATTAATATGTCAAATACTTGCTCATGTACAATTCTTTTGTGGTTAGACATTTGAAATTAAGTCTCTTGCTTACTTTGTAATATACATTATTACTAAATGTAGTTACCCTTCTGCGAAACAGATTTCAAAATCTACCCCACTTCCACCCTTTCTACCTTTTAATCAACAACCTGCAACTTCTTTTTCCAAAATTCAGCCTCCAGGAACCATTATGTTACTTTTACATTTACAAGTTCCTCATTTTTAGATGTAACATATAAGTTATACCATGCTGTTCTGGCTTTTCTGTGTCTATTATTTCAGATAGTAAATGTCTTTTTAGATTCATTTATGTGTCACAGAAAAAAAGAGTTCTTGTTTAAGGTTGAACAGTAATCAACTGGGCATAAGAATATATGTGTGTGTGTATGTATGTGTGTATATATATATATATTTACATATATAGACACATACATGTACACACATACATATATGTGTCTATATATTATATTTTGTATATCAACTTATTTACTGGTTGATATTTATAGTGATTTCATATCTTACCTAGAGTGAATGATGTTACTGAGCACAGAATAGTAGCTGTCTTTTCAATACTCTGACTTCGGTTCCTTTGGATACAAAAGTCCTGCCTTAGATCACCGAAGAACGTCTGTATAATTATTTTATACCGGCTGCACTCATTTACATGCCCACCAAGTAATGCACAGAAGTTTGCTTTTCTTCACATATTTGCCAATACTTGCCAATTTTCATGTAATTTCAAGATATGCTTCGATATACTTCACATATAATATTAATCTATTTAAAGCATACAGATGGTTTTTTTGTTTTGTCAGAGTTATGCTAGGCATTATTACTTTTTAAACATTTGTATCCATTAGCAGTCACATCACCTGCCCTACTGCTGGCTTTTGTTTCTACAGATTTGCTTGAGACAACTTATTAAATGGAGTCACTTATAGCTCACTTCTTTTGTACAATACTGGTAAGATCATCCATGCTGTACCATGTGATCACTGGTTTCTTTTCTTTTCTTTCTTTTCTTTCCTCCTCCTTCTTCTTCTCTTCTTCAAGACAGGGTTTCTCCGTGTAGCTGTGGCTGTCTTGGAACTCACTCTGTAGATCCGGCTGTCTTCAAACTCAGAGATCCTCCTACCTCTGCCTCCCCAAATGCTGGGATTAAAGACGTGAGCCACCACTGCCCGGCATGATTCATTTTTAAAAGAAATATTCTATTACATGGATTGTTATATTTATTTAACCATTCCCTAGTTTGTAGACATGTGTTGCCTCCTATCACGAATAATGATGGTTTAAATATCTGCATGCTGTTGAATCAACATGTTTTCATTTTTCTTGCTTGCATATTTAGAAATGGAACGGCTGTGTTGCATGGTAACTGTTTAATCTTTCAAGGAGCTGTCAGTTTTCATTTATTTATTGGTAAACCCAGTGTCTTTACCTCCTTGTCTACATCTGTCTCCTGTGTTCATGGATGTGGCCAACCTAGTGGGTAGAGAGTGGCAGCTCTCTGGAGGTACTAGTTTGAATTTTTCAAGTGTTAATTACTCCATTGAGCTTTGCGCCTCCCCACGAGTGTTTAATCTGTCAAGTTTATATCTTCACTGGAGAAAAGTCTGTTCAGATCCTTTGCCCAAATTCTAAACCATGTCACCTTTTTATTATGAGATATAAGGTTTCTTTCCATATTCTACATATAAGTTCCTTGAGATTTGTGAGGTTTGCAAATACCTTCACGTATTTTGTTATTGGTCCTATATTTTCTTAGTGCTGATGAAGGCTTTTGTTCATTTAGTTTGCTTGTGCTTTTGGTGTCAAAGAATGCCGTGTAATCCCAGCACTCAGGAGGCAGAGGCAGGTGGATCGCTGTGAGTTCAAGGCCAGCCTGGTCTACAAAGCAAGTCCAGGACAGCCCATGCTACACAGAGAAACCCTGTCTCAAAAAAAAAAAAAAATCTCAATGCAAATTGTGGTTGAAGATTAATAACTGCTTCAAGGAAGCCACTGTGTTCATGCACTAATGCGCTCCCCAAAGCAAGGCCTGTACTGACTCTTTAGTGATGTCTGTCATTGTCCTCATAGTGCTAAGCTGAAGATAAGTAGCTCCCTGCTCTCAAAAGGTAAGATTCAGATCTTTTTAAATTAATTAATTGTGTGTGTGTACAACTCAAGGGAGTAGGCTCTCTCCTCCTGCTCAGGTCTGCAGGCCTCTACCCTCTGAGCAGCCTTCCTGCTCCAGTGAAACACTCCACCCACAGTCAGTGCAGTCAGCTCTACCAGACGCTAAGAACTTACTTCCTGCCCTTCCATCCCCTGCTCTGCCTGAAGCAGGTCTCCTCCAAATAATTGGAGGCAGCTGTGAAGGAGCCTCTACTTTTCTAGCCTTTACCACAAACAAATGCATGGACTGTTTATTTGGGGTGTCCTTCATTCATGAGGACTCGATATTTCCTAAGCACTCTGCACTATGAGAGAACAGATACATGTTCATATCCTGCCGCACAGGCTTTATTTGTCTAGAAATCTGAACTGTGCAGTTTTGATTATTGTGTTATTCAAAACCTTTTGAGCATTTTGCACAAATGTCTTTTTTTTCCTCCATGGTACATTGGCCTTTGGCATTTAATTAAGAAAGGTTAAAATATGCCACCAGACTTACTTGATAACAAGAAAATGCTTGCCTCAAAGTATAATAGTGAAAAGCTTGGTATGTCCAAGTTTTCACTGAGACAAAGTACTCATTACATGTGGGAAGACGTTATGTATGTTGGCATGTGAGGCTGAGGCAGAAGGGTTGTGTGTTTGAGGCCAGCCTAGAGTACACATTAAGACCCTGTCTTCAACACTAACTGATGCTTTTGGCAGTCAGACTCAATGGGGAATGCCTCCTTCACAATGGAAACAAAGTGCCCAGTGACTAGAGGCACTGGCAAGGATTTTATTCTGATATGTAATGCAGCTCCCAGGGTACCAGTGAATTTTGTAAATTTTTAGGAACATATTTTACAAACATCAATAATGAATTTTCAAGCCTGGTTACACCTACCAGGAAAATGATGCAACCTCTATGTGCCTCTTGCAACTGTGGCTGTTTCTGGCACCTTTTTTCTTAAATTTTATTTATTTATTATTATGTATATAGCACTCTGCCTGCATGTACATCTGCAGGCCAGAAGAGGGCATCAGATCACATTATAACATTATAGATGAAGCCGGGCATGGTGGAGCATGCCTTTAATCCCAGCACTTGGGAGGCAGAGGCAGGTGATCGCTGTGAGTTCAAGGCCAGCCTGGTCTACAAAGTAAGTCCAGGACAGTCAGGGCTACACAGAGAAACCCTGTCTCGAAAAACAAAAACAAAACAAACAAACAAAAAATAACATTATAGATGGTTGTGAGCCACCATGTGGTTGCTGGGAATTGAACTCAGGACCTCTGGGAGAGCAGTCAGTGCTTTTAACATCTGAGCCATCTCTCTAGCCTAGTTTCTGGCATCTTCTATGAGTTACTCTTGGGCACTTTCAGAGGCTCCATCAAGCTACAGACTCAGTCTAGATAAAATAAATAACTCAGGACTAAAAGCTATCTGATTTATAAAGATCTAAAACTATCTTCATTCTAAGAAATGGGTGATTTTACAAGAAAATTTCTTTTTAGCACATCAAAACAGGAATACTGTTTTAAGCTAAAATAATTGTGTTAGCTAGAGTATTAAAAAACAAACAAACAAACAAAAAACAAACAACTCCATTAGACGTGTTCTGGCCACCTGACCAACCCAGCAGAGATCCTTTTCGGTGCCTGTATCACATACACCCACGTCATGGAGGTCTAGGAAAGTTAGTTCATTTGTTATTAAGTTAGAATGACAAAGTATAGAGAAAACCTGTAACCTTAACTCTTCGAAATATGAGCCTGTATTCATTCTACTGGTAAAAACAAGCAAGCAAGCAAGCAAGCAAGCAAGCAAACAAAAACACCAGCATGCATGCCTTATCAGTGGCAGGAGATGAAGGTGAGGAACAAAGGGCCTAATTTCTAAAACCTATCACAGCAGTAAATGTTCTCTGTCTCAGGCGCATGCACACCCACGCACACACTGTGTGGCTGTAGACACCCTGCTTCTTTATTTATGGCTTCAGTTTTATCACGAAGGCCCCCATTGAGCTTTGCTGTCAGAATAAGCATAGTATAAGAGCAAATGCAAGCCGGGCGGTGGTGGCGCACGCCTTAATCCCAGCACTCAGGAGGCAGAGGCAAAGGCAGGCAGATCGCTGTGAGTTCGAGGCCAGCCTGGTCTACAAAGTGAGCCCAGGACAGCCAGGGCTACACAGAGAAACCCTGTTTCGAAAAACCAAAAAAAAAAAAAAAAAAAAAAAAAAGAGCAAATGTAAATTCTTCACTGAGAAATATTCAGATAGTTGGTCTAAGTACTTACAAAGCAACAGGCAACTGAAGACACTAAGATTCTAGGGGTGGAGAAGAAACCTGTCATCTGAAGAGAAAATAAGTAATTAGATTCTACAGTGTTTTAGTAGATTATGAAAGTAAGAAGAAGACAAGGTCAGGATAAAGGAGATCAGGAGTGCTGAGGCAAGTCATGGAAAGCTTCTCCCAGAAAACATGTGTGAACATCTGGAAGCTTCTGACAGCCTTTGCAAAGGTTTCCTGGCAGCAATCGCAGCAGGCATGCTCAAGTGACAGCCAACAGGCCAAAGTGGCTGCAGAGAGCAAGCACTAGGAGAGAAGCCAGGGCAGCGAGCGGTGTCACTTTAGAGGCCTTCACAGTTGTCACTGTGGGACAGAGGAGCCAGTCCAGTGTGCTTTTAAGGGAAGGTGCCCAGTTTTGGGGTGGACTCTCCAGGTTTCCAACCAAATCTTTGTGAAGCTAGCAGGAAAGGTAAATAAAATTGGGAACAATCTAATATCCAGGGCCTGTGAGCAGCTCCTCTCCAGTGTTGTCGGAGTGCCTTCTGATTGAGGGATGACCGCTCTTCAGGCTGTGAAGACACTCTGTTTCTCCCTGCAGTCAGTGTCCTGAAGACACACACAGCAGGGACCCAGTTAAGGCACATCTCTGACATCTGTCCATGTACAGCCCCCGCAGTGCCCTTCACTCTCGCCTCAGCGCCTCACACACACTTCATCACCTTCTGTGAGTCTCTCAGAGAGGAATAATTCATAGTAACAAATACTTACGTGTGCATGGTGTGTATGGGTGGGGAGAGAGGAAAAGAGGGGGCACAGAGGATAGAGGAAGACAGAGAGAAGACAGAGGGAGGGAGGGAGGGAGGGAGTCACATAGCCCAGGTTAACTCCCATTTCCCAAGTTCTCGAGTTACTGCCATGACTAAGAATACTACACATTTTTTTATTTTAATTTTATTAATTTATTTAGATTATAACTAAATTGTTATCCCATCATTTGTATCCTCCCATTCCTCCCTCCCTCCACTTTCACCCTATTCCCCTTGCCTAGATTTATGACTGAGGGGACCTCCTCCCCCACTATATGGTCATAGGCTATCAAGTCTCATCTTGGTAGCCTGTTTATTCTTTCTCTGAGTGCCATCAGGCCTCCCCACCAAGGGGAAGTGGTCAAATATGGGGCACCAGAGCTCATGTCAGAGTCAGTGCCCATTCTCCACATAAACTGTGGAGAATGTCCTGTCCACTGGGTAGATCAGAATAGGGGGTCGATGTTTACTACTTGTATTGTCCTTGGTTAGTGCAATAGTTTGAGCAGGCCACCCTGGGCCCCGATCCATCCATCATGATGTTCTTCTTGTAGGTTTCTAGGACCCTCTGGGTCCTTCTATTTCCCCATCTCCTATATTTCTCTTACCTAGAGTCTCAGGATGTCCGCACATCTATCCCAATCTCCTGGTAAGTGAAGACTTTCGTGGGACATGCCTTTTGGGCTAGTGGCCAATTATAAGTGAGTATAAACTATGTGAGTCTTTCTGCTTCTACTATACAATTTTTACAGCAAGAACTTTATCATTTTGTACCAGGCTCCTTCCCTCCTTCCAATGAGAAAATGGAATTCCTGAGAGATTAGAGATGAGCATCGCTGCAGCATGTCACCTGAAGTGTCTTTTGGGTTAAAGATTCTGCTGTCTGGAGCATTTTCACTTTCTATTCTAAGTCACCCTCATTAGGTTTTACAACACAATCATTCTTATAAATCCATTTTCTCCAAAGAAGTTATCATAAAAACTTTCAAAAGTGCAATAAGTTGACAGCATGTTATGGTGAGTAGCTGTGTAACCCTGCTCAGAATGCTACCTTGTTCACGTGATGATTGGCTTGGCCCTCAGTTGGAGAGGAGACACAACATCTCTGCCAATATTTATTTCCAGTTTTAAAAATTATACCTGATTGCTAGTTAGGTTGGAGCACGTGTGGAGACACAGTGTCGTCTGTCTACACTTGGTTGGCAGGGCCAGAGTGAGGGCAACTGGACCACGGTGATGTTAGTAGCAAGGAAAATATCAGTTTAACCTTGCTTATTCTACATTTAGATTTCTCCCACAGTATTGCAGGATTCAAATTCTAATTCAGTTTAGACTCATAAAAATCCAAAAGAATTTTTCACATCATCTATTGCAAACTAGGAAACATGTTTGGCTATAGTTTTCCTTACTAAAGGAATAAAGTTTTAAAATTAAATTTGTACTGTGGCAGGTAATGCAGCATAATTTACTATAAATTCAGAGGGTGTCCTCTAAGTATCTGATTTCCATCAGAATAATTTCAGAGTCCTCACGAAGAAAACAAGTCTCTCTAAGTCGCCATGATTGAAGCTCACATGAACCCAGAGTCTGAGGCAGCATGCCCTGGGCCTGCATGGGTCTGCCCCTGGCCCTCGGCATTTATATTATAACTTCCAGTTTAGTGCTTTTATGGGGTTCCTGAGTGTGCAAATAAGTGAGTCTGATTCATGTGTCTTCTCTTTGGCCCTTTTCATTCTGTTTTTTGTTGTCCAACTGTGATAGTTTCTTCTTCATTTTATATTTTATTTTGCTATATTAAAAAACAAAACAGTATTGTATTCTAACATAATAACAAGAACTAGTCTACTTTTAAAAGGACCAATCACTTTTCATCACTTTCAACATTTTTAGAACTGTTTGAGGAACAGAAGTAAGGCCATAGAGATTAACATTGTGACAGCAACATTTCTCAAAGTGAAGTCTAAGAACTTCTTGATATTTAAACACGTATCATGTCAATCCCAAAGTGTCACAATGTCCTACATTGACATTTCCATTGGGACAGTGATTGTGAGTTCTTTAGCATGAAGCAGGGCAGCAGCCACACCAGGAGCTGGTTCTTGCTTATCCCTCCCAACCACACAGCCGCCATACAGAACAGCTATCATTTGACACGTTCTAGTGTTAGGGAGATGGCTCAGCAGGCAGGGTGCTTGTGACAAAATGTGCCAACCTCAGGCCAGGGCCCCAGAAGACAACTGTTAGCTGGGGATGGGTGGAGGCCCCTTGTATTCCCAGTACTCTGAGGGTGTACTGGCAAGCTGTGGGTTCAGTTGAGAGCCCCATCTCAAGGAGAATGGTGGCAAGTAATAGAAGACACTAGATATCAGTCTTGTGGCCTTCACACACATGTACAGCCCTAAAATGTAAATACACATGCAAAGAAAAGAGTGTCCTCAATGAAACAGTAAAAGCTACTCATCATGACCCATGAGTCAACATCACTTTAATATTTAGTATTTAGTATGGTGAAATGGGAAGTCTATAGCAAGCATTTTCTTAGATGTCACACAGTGACAGCTGTCTGGAAGAGATGCTGACGTGGATCTGAATCACCAGCTGCACCAGCTGAGCTCTTTGTAGAAAAAAAAAAATTTCATTTGAAGGAATGTCTGTGGAAACTATTCTTAATTGGTATTTCACAAATGTTCTCTCCAAAATGAACAAAGTAAAACAATATACAGCAAAAACAATGGAAAACAATGCACAGTATTTGCTACTAGTGATAAAACTCAAGGTTTCAGGCAAAAGCTTGCAGTTTTTGAAAATACACTTGCCATCCTGAAGGCTCCGATGGGGTTAGTGGTGACATTAGCAAAAGTGAACTCCAAGGTAATGTAGTAACATGTCAGTTCTGGGAGCTCTTTATAACACCAAGTAAATAGTGTTTTCAAACAACCCATGCCTTACAAAATCCTACATTGGTAACATATTCAGGACAAATCAATTAATGATGATAGGGTAAGGAAAGTTCATTGTCATGGCTTCAGAACCCATAATTTAATTAGCCTTTAAGACTCTATCACTCACACTGGAAAAACTGGGCATCCACATGTAGACGAATGAGACCAGGTCCTGTCTCTCACCTTGTATAAAATCAGCTTCATATGGATCAAAAGGCCTTAGTGTAAGATTTGAAACTATGGAACTACTAAAAGGAAAAATATAGGAGAAATATTTTTACAAGACCCTTCAAGACATAAAAGCAAAAACAAGGACTTTCTGGAAAAGATCTGTGTTACTTTGGAAATAATGCCAACGACTAACAATGGGATTTCTTGGAATTAAAAAGTTTCTGCAGCATTAAAAAAATTAAATTATTGATTGGGTAATCAATAAACAGGCTAATAAAATGAATAGAAATTTCTCAAAAGATGAAGCACAAGCTGAGAGATGCAAATAAAACTATGTTGAGTTTGTATTTCACATGTAAGGCAGTCATCTAGCCATTTTACCTTATCTATCTGTAGAATCGTATCTATCTGTTAGACCTAGGACGTATATTCTTGTGACTAGTCATTGACATGACCATGGTTTGATCAACTAACAATTAGCTTGTATTGCTTAATTATCCTAAACAACCTGCAATAGCACTTTCAAGGTATTGGAAGTAAACCTTGTATTATAATTGAGTTGTATGGGTACAATATCTCATATTAGATTAGAAATATACGCCAAAATATACACCGATGAATTAAACGTAACCTTATTTGTGAGTAACAATTAAGATCCTAAGGTGAGTAGATTCAATAATCTATTTTTTGTCCCATCATCCCTATATATTTTCCATATTCTCCCTTTTTTCTTTTCAACCCTTATCTCCATACCTACGAAACAAAGATGAAAGAAAAGAAAGACACCCTGAGTTCAACCTCGTTTTCTCTCTGAATAAGACCAATAATAATTTATAGCCAGCTCCCAATGAAAATAAGCATCTGTAGCCCAAGAGAGCAAATAAAAACCTACCCATCCCCTTCCCCTTTAGGGGAAATGGGGTGTCATTCTCTTAAGGTTTCTTCCAGCTAATTTGGGGTAAATAATGCCGTTGTGGGGGCCCAAATAAAACTGGGGGGAAAGATTAAACAAGCCCCGAATAGCATTTGTGGTCCAGTTTCTAAGCTTCAGAGACTTATAGAATATGGCATTTAAAGATTGTTTTTCTTATTTTAAAGATTCTTTGACAACAAGACAGGTTAACTCCTCACAACACCCAGCCTACCTCAAAGAAGATGATGAGCATCAATGAACCTCCTTATGGAGATGGTTTCAAATGTGGCAAACAAGCCACTGGGGGAAAATGTCCTCATTTGGCTACAGACAGAATTCTGCCTAAAAATGGGCAAGCTTGGATTCAGGCAGAGTCGATGGCTAAACTCTGCCAAGAGTTTCTGCCTCACAAATATGTCTGTCAGAGAGTTTTGCGTGATTGTTCAGGTATCAAACTGTCTCTGTTATCTCATTTTGGAAGCTGCCCACCTGCACTTCATGTCTACTCAGATAATTAATTTTATTCCTTCTCAAGTTTCTGATGGGGTTGAAGACCAGATACTTTAGTTGTACAGTTAAGCTTAGTTGTTTAGAGGTTAAGATGTTTTGAGGTCTAGATACATGGTTTAAGTTGATAAAGATAGGAAATGATAGATATTGATTTAAATTCAGAATTTTAGATTCACCAAGATAGGAAAGACGTTATTTTGAAGGTTGCCAAATATAAATAGCCAAAACCCTATGAATATAACATTTATATAATTCCTGACTGTTTCGTGGTTCTTCTTGCTGTAGGTAGTTTATTGTATATATGTGTAATAATATAATTTTATATGTAACAAAAGAAAATTAATAAAAAGAAAAAGGTTAATAGAAAGAATAAAATAAATTTTATTTTATTTTATTTGTTTTTATTATTTTAAAGATTCTTTGACAACAAGACAGGTTAACTCCTCGCAACACCCACCCTACCTCAAAGAAGAGGTAGGCTTAAAATGGATGGCATACATTCTAAAAATTAGAATAGCTTTTAAGCAACTAACTAGTGTCTGAATCTCTCCCTCCCTTGGGCTTCCAGAAAGAATAAAATCTGACATTTTGACCTCGAGCTCTAAATTTATGCTGTTTTATTCATCTGGGTTTACTTTGCTTATTTGTTTTAAATAAATCATTAAAACCTACTATTGTGTATGCATCTCTATAGATTCTGATCTATGTCAACTTAGGTAAAAAGTTAAAGTTTTGCAGGTGAGTGAGCCTGCCAGCTGGACTGCCCAACTTCCTAGACTTGGCTCCCAAAGACACAGTTCACCAACCCTGATCTCAAGCTGTACTACAGAGCTGTAGTACTAAAAATTTCTTGGTACTGGCACAAAAACAGACATATTGACCAATGGAACTGAATCAAAGAGCCAGACATAAACCCACACACCTATTGACACCTGAGTTTTGATAAAGAAGCCACAAATATACAATGGAAAAAATAAAGCATTGTCAATAAATGGTGCTGGTCCAACTAGATGTCTACAGGCAGAAGAATACAAATAGATCCATATTTATCCCCCTGCATAAAACTCAAGTCCAAGTAGGTCAAAGATATCAACATAAAACCATATATACTGAAAATGATAGAAGAGAAAATGAGGACTAGCCTTGAATGCATTGGCATAGGAGACAACTTCCTGAACAGAACACCCATAGCACAGGCATGAAGACTGACAATTAATAAAGGGGACCTCACGAAACCGAAAGGCTTCTGTAACAGGAAAGCATAGTAAACAGAACAAAATGTCAGCCTACAGATCAGGAAAAGATCTTCACCAACTACATATCCAATAAAAGGCAAATATCCAAAATATATTAAAAACTCAAGAAACTATACATCAACAAACTAAATAATCCAATTAAAAATGAGCTAAACAGGGAATTCTCAACAGAGGAATCTCAAATGGTCAAGAAGCACTTAAATGTTCAACATCCTTAGCCATCAAGAAAATGCAAATAAAAAATGACACCTGCCAGCCAGGTTGGCCAAAATAAAAAAGAAACACACATGACAGGTCATGCTGGCCAGGATGTGGGACAAGCCAGGGAAACACTTCTCTATTGCTAGTGGGAATGCAAACTCACACAGCCACATTCAAATCAATATGGCAGTTTCTCAGAAAATTGGAAACCAATCTACCTCAAGACCCAGCTATGTTACTCTTAAGCATATGCCCAAAGGATGTTCCACCATACCACAAGGACACTTGCTCAGCTTTGTTCATAGCTGCTTTATTCACAATAGCCAGAAACTAAAAACAACCTAGATGTCCCTCAACTGAAGGATGGTTAAAGAAAATGTGCTGCATTTACACAAGGGAGTATTACTCAGTTGTTGACATCATGAAATTTGCAGGCAAATGGATGGAACCAGACAAAAATCATCCTGGGTGAGATAAACCAGACCCAGAATGACAAACATTGTATGTAATCACTTATAAATGAATATTAGCTGTAAAGTAATCATGCTACAGCCCACAGTCCAGAGAGGCTAAGTAACAAGGAGAGCTGAAGGGGGACACAAGGGTCTCCTAGGTAAGAGGAAATAGATTTTGCAGGTGGACTAGGGGCAGGTGAGGATTGGAACAGGAGGGATAGGATGGGGTAGGGTGGGAAAGAAAATATTGAGAGAAATGACTGGAATTGGGGAGCATTTTGGAGACAAGGTGAAAACCTAGTGCAATGGAAACTCCATGGAATGTACAAGAATAACCCTAGCAAACAGCCCTAGTTAATGGGGGACAAGGGCATGAACTAGCCATCTTTTATAAACAGGCAAGGTACCACAAAACCACTGACCTAAGGTTGACTCTGCTGGTAGAGTGTACTGGGACCAGAGCCTAGCAAAATCGTCCTTGAAGAGACCAGAGAGAAACTCCATCCATCAACTGATGGTAGCAGCTGCAGAGTCCCATAGTCAAACATTAGGGGAGTTTGGAGAGTCCTATGGAGGAATGGGAGGAAGGGTGGGAGGAACCAGGGGTTGAGAACACACCCCACAGATTCAACTGACTGGGACTCATGGCAACTTGCAAAGACCAGAGCGCCTGTAGGTGCCTGACCTAGGTCCTCTGCACACTTGTTATGGCTGAGTAGGTTGGCACTCCAGTGCAATGAGGGCTGCCCCTGACCCCTTTGCCTGCTTGTGGGTCTCTATTCCTCCTACTGGGTTGCCTCATCCAGCCTTGACATGACGGCATGTGCCTGGCCTTATTGTAACGTGTTATGCCTTGTTTGTTTGATGTCCCTGGGAGGCTTGCTCTTCTCTGAGGGGAGAGAGTTGGATCTGGGGAGATGGGAGAGTGGGGAAGTGGGGCTGAAGGGAGGGCAGGGAGGGGAAACTGTAGTCATGGTATAATATATGAGAGAAGAATAAAATTTTTTTTAAAGTTAAAGTTTCAGTGTAATAAACAGGTTCCTGCTCCACTTCAACCTTTAGCCCTAGTTAATCTCCTACAACATAACTGTACAGCCTATTCAGAATAAAAACAAAGACTGTCAAATGGGCATCTTCTTGGCTCCCTAGCAACATTTCCTGAAATCTGCAATCAACTAGCTTTGCTCTGTTATATTAGAAGAGTCACACATTAAAAAAGTATATATATATATATATATATATATATATATATATTCATTCGCTTTACATCCTGTTTGTAGCCCTCTCCTTCCTCTCCTGCCAATGCCACCTACCTTCCCTCCCTCTTTCCCCCTCTCCTTCCCCCCTCCCATACTCTTCAGAAAAGGGAGTCCTCTCCCCCATACCCACCCTAGGACTGAATCTATCCTCTCCCCCCTTGGCCTGGTGAGGCAGCCCCACCAGGGGGCGGGGATGATAAAAAAGCAAGCAACAGAGTCCATGTCAGAGACAGCCTCCACTCCACATCCCTACTAGAGGACTCACATGAAGCCTGAGTTGCTCTTCGCTACATCTGTGTGGGGGCCTAGGTCCAGTCCATGCATGGTCCTTGGTTGGTGCTTCAGTCTCCACAAGCCCCTCTGGGTCCGAGCCACACACTCTAAAGTCAGCCCCTGCCTTTTTCAGGAAGATTCTATCCTCTCACTATGTTACAACTTTATGCTATCAATTTGTCCTTCTCCTTCCAATTCATTTCAGTATCTAGACATTTCAATGCTTAATTAGTCTATATTTAGAAATAAATACTAACAAAACAAAAAGGGAACAGTTCATTCTAACACTTTTATGTAGGGGCACAAAGGAAACACTGAAATCATGAAGCGGTTAAGAGCAGGTGAAGATGGGTGCTACAGTGTTTGTCTGCACTCCTAAGCTACACAGCAGACAGGGTCAGGAGGATTAATTACTGCAACCCAGCACAGACAACACAGCAAAGGGAGAGAACAGAGGTGCAAAGCAAAGTATAGTGAAATGATGGAACCTTCAAACTTTCTGTGATTTCCACACTCATATAAGTTAGTGAACTACTTCAACATATTCTGAATATTTTCAATACAAGGTGAAGAGGAAGATTAAGAGGGGAGAGGGAGAGAGAGATGTAGTAGAGAAAAAAGGGAAATGAGGAGGGGAGGGCAGGAGGGAAGAACAGGGAGAGAAGAGAGGAGGGGAGGGGAAGAGGAGAGAGTAAGGGAGCAAGACACATGCGCGCGCGCGTACACACACACACACACACACACACACACACACACAGAGAGAGAGAGAGAGAGAGAGAGAGAGAGAGAGAGAGAGAGACAGACAGACAGACAGACAGACAGACGGAGTCAGAGACAGAGTGTCAGAGACTTAGTTTTGATACTAGCTATTTTGGCAAATACTGAGAACTTCTTGAAATTCAGTTTCTGTATCTTTACAATCTGAAACCTCCTAGCCAGAGGCTGATGACAGAATGAAAGCAGCTTAGGCATGTAAACATTCAGAGCACCTCTCACACAGGGGAGAGCAAACAACAGGTGGCTGATGTCACAGAGACCCAGCAACTGCTCAAGTAACAGACATGGGCATGAATGCAGATTGCCTGGGCCTGGGGTTTGTGAATTGCACAGCAGCATTCCAGTAGGTTTTAAAGCTAGGCTTATAAAATAATTCATAAATAATAAATCTCATCATCTTAAAAAGTAGTATTGGACAATCTTTAAGAAGAATGATAGGTCATATTCCCCCAAGTACCAGTCTTTAAGGAAGATGACTAAGCTTAGGTCCTGGCCCTTACCTTACACAGCACAATGGTCTAGGAGAATTTTAGTTATTTGACATGAACCATCACTGAGAAAGATGCAAAGGCCTAGACATAAGAGAACTAAAAATGTATGAGATTACATCAGTCTTACATACATTCTCATGGCCCTCTTGTTACTTTTTTTGAAATGGGCTCTTTTATGTAATTGTAAGAAAAGCCTACAAGTTGGCTTGGCAGAAATACACAAACTTATCAGAGAAGAAACCAAGCAATTCTGAGCTGTCATTTGGTTACCACAGCTTTTGCTTACAGGGACAATGGAAAATTATTTATAATCTATTTTTTCCCTGGGCTTTTTCTCTTTGTATAAAATACATAAAATATTTTTGTAACACAGACACATGGTTCTAAAAAAACAACATGGAAATAAAAAAAAAAAAAACAGATGAAAGAGCCAAATATTATTTTTTTTGTTTTTTCAATTTATTATATTTCTTTTTTACATATACATTTATATTATTACACATATATATAATAAACTACGTACAGCAAAAAAAAAAAAAACCATGAAAAAAATCAGCAATTAAATAAATGTTACATTAATAGTGTTTTGGCTATTTGTATTTGGCAGTCTTGAAGAAAACATCTTTCCTATCTCGGTGGTCTAAAATTCTGAATGTAATTCAGTATCTATCATATCTCATCACTATCGACTTAAAACATTTATCTAGATCTAAAAACATCTTAACCCATAAACAACTAAGCTTAATTGTAAAATTAAACTATCTGATTTTCAACCCCATCAGAGACTTGAGAAGGAATAAAACTTAATTTCCTGAGTAAACCAGAAGTGCAGGTTAGCATCTTCCAAAACAAAAAAATAACAGAGACAGTTTGCTGCCTGAACAGTCACCCAAAACTCTCTGTAACATTGGAGCATCATCTTCAGCCTTTGGGCCCAATATATCTGACAGACATATTTGTGAGGCAGGAACTATTGAGGACTTGCTTACCCTGTTTTGGCTAGATGTCTCTCAACGAAAGAATGAACACAGAAACTATGCTTCATTTACACAATGAAATACTATTCAGCTATCAAAACAAGAAAATCTTGCAATTTGTAGGCAAATGGATGGAACCAGGGACAATCATCCTGAGTGAGGTAACACAGACCCAGAAAGACACACATGGTAAATACTCATAAGGGGAGTCATAAACGGAGCTGAGGAAGTGCCTAGGCCAGGTGGGTGAGGAGGGCAGAAGGCAGGCAGAGGCAGGGATGCTCAGTTAGTGCTGTTAGCTGTTGACTCTTCTCCAGGACACACATTGCCGGGCTCAGAGGACACCCACAGCACAGCTCCAAAGTGGTTCTGGTCTTTCTTACAAAATCATGGTTTCTATTTTGCTACAAAAGCCTCATTCTCTCTGAAGCACTGGTCTGAAATGAGCATGTGTTACTCCTTACGCCACCGCTGCAAGGAGGCTTAATTAGATGACTACTTGCTGTGAGGAATGACAGCCACCACTGAAGCCACATGGTAGGAGCCAGGGCATTCCAGCCCCCAGTGTGGGTACAGGGCCAGGAAAGAAGACAGACTCCTGTAGCTCTTGAGACAGCGTGCGGTACTACATGGTGCTAACACTCCAGCTCCTAGCTGAAGGGCCTCTTACACCAATCACAACAGGGGACACACCTATGGCACTCAAGCTTGAAGGCCACGTGCTGCCAGGCGACTCCTACAGTCTCCCACGGACTCAAGCCTTGGAGCACATGCATTACTCTACGCGCACAGCACTGCAGCCTCCTGGCTAGTGCTTCACCACACGAGCTGAGCCTGCCCCTGCTGAGTGCTAGATACCAGTTTCTTAACGATCTTTGGAGCTATATGGTACATACACCTTGTATTTTCTAGTTCTAGAAACAGACACAGAAGTTCCCATGAACTAAAGAATCCAGTTGTTAGTTTACAGAGCAAAGCATTTAATCAGCATCACCCACTGCATACCCATAACCCTCCTGAGCTCATCAATTCAGCCGGAGAATACTACTGGCTTTACACCATTGAAACTCAGATACAGGTATCTTAATGACATATACTCTGTTTTCACGTATTGTAAAGTGCCACCTGGTGCAGCTGAGTTGCCATGTACATCTCAGTACTGTGTGACTTCTGTCATAATGTGGTCACAGTGTGGCAATTACTTCCATTGGGATTATTCCATTATTCCACAGAGGAAGACAAGGAAAGAAAAAAAAAAAGGCTTTTCTAGAAATCTGTATAACACTTCTCCTTACACCATATGTACAAGGATTGGATCAAGAAGTCAGATGATACCATCAAGTGTTACCCCCACCCCACTTTGCCTCTGTGCATTTATCTCCCCTTGCAAACACAGACCAGTTTTCTGCACATGACAGGAATTAGGACTAAGAATAGGGTGTGGTCAATAAAAGCTTTTGCAGCAACACATGTGTGCTCCCCAGAAAGAGGAGCTAATCTTGGGACGTCTTCATAGGAAATACCGCTCTTTCCTGAGTCCTGTAGCCACCTCACCCCATGACCGACTCTGGGAGATGAAGTACAATATAGCTACTCTGTAATGGCGGGTTCAAAGTCACATGGTACAGGAGGATGTACTTTACCACCAAGTGTGAGAGCTTTAGCTGGGGCACTCTTGTGATCTCACCGCTCGGGAGGCTGAAGCATGGGAATTAGCATACACTTGAGAGTTAGCCTGGGCTACATAGTAACCCTAGGTCAGCCAGGCCTACACAGGTCTACATTTTTTCAAGATTTAAGGCCTATCATCAAATTAAGAGTGGTAGAAATGGAGGAAAAAGACATTGCTGTTCCTCTATCAACACCCACCATTGTGCAGACACTCGTTAATTCTGGTATAGTACCGTTTGTTCTATGGATTGTGAAGGATGCAGAACTGTTTCATGAGGAATAGTTTTCACTCTCCTTAGAAGGTCACCTCGAAGTCCTGTGGCTAAGGCCACGGGCTTCCTGTACGGACACCTCCTTCTTTTTAAGTATTTCTCAATAAGGAACACGACAGTAAAATAACGGTCAGCTGGACCACTACAGACAGACTGTATTTCTCTGCTTTCCTTGCAGCTGAAAGTGAACTAAAAGTGAATTAATCCTGACCAATGGATAGCTATGTGCATCATTTCCTCTTTCTTCGAATCTGCTGACTAGAACTCAATCAATCCATGGAGACACTTAGAAATGACAAGGTAAGAAGGGAAGGAGACTGAGTTTCTAGCTACAGAGCCACAGTTGCAATATTAGAGTACTGACATAAAGACTACTATATAGGAGAGAAACAGCATCTTGGGCTTTGGTGACATCCCTGGAATAGACACTGAATTGTTATGACCCTTGTTCAAACCACCTCACACCTTGTGGATTTCTAAATGCTCATACCTGTCTTGCTCAGAATGCTAGAGATTAGCTATATTCTACATTCTAGTTTGACAGCTTACTAACCTAAAATATGAGAAGCACTTAAATTTATGACTTGTAAAACGTTACATATATATACAGTGAAACATCTATTCCACATTCTCTCTCTCTACCCGCCCTCCAACAAGCCCCCTCCCAGCTAGATTTCTCCCAGCCCCCTCCTTTTGGCAGCCCACTGAGTTCAGTGAGTGAGGCCTATATGTGCACAGGGACAGTTCCATTTTATTGTTTAAGGACGTTCAATCTTCTATGTTTCTAGCTTTTGTGACCTGTCATCTGTGCTGACTTGTAGGATGTAGCTGATGTGGGGTTATTTCTGTTCTTGTAAGAAACTCCTATTCAATATTCCTGTAAGCAATGATGATAAAACTAATTGTGTCACAAAAAAAAAAAAAAAAAAAAAAAAGAAGGACGTTCAGCAAAATTCTTCAGAGAAGAGTGGCCATTGGTTTTAACCTAAAACCAGAGTTTTGCATGATGTTTTGATGGTTACAAAAGGCCAACAAACAGAGTTCTACTTTTCCTTACCATTTTTAAAATTTTATTTTTCATTACCATGGTGTATGTATGGAGACCAGATGATAATCCTGGGTGTTGGTCCATCATGTCAGGGATTTTGGGGATTACAAATGTTTGCTACTCCATCTGGCTTTAAATGAGTTCTCAGGGTCTAACTCAGGTTCTCAAACTTGTGTGGCACTTGAACCACTGAGCCACTTCCTTAGTTCCCTTGAATATTCTGTAAGGGTAAATTTAATTTCTTTCCTTGCATGCTTTGTTGCCTCTTTAACAAGAACCCTCTCTAATCCAAATCAGGGTTCTACAGAGTGGTTAGAGACACCAAATAGGCTACAGAGTTTTATCTACATAATCTTGGCATAAATGAGAAATAGAATATGTATTTTCATTTAACTCCAAATATTAATCTATTATTTATCTTTCCCACTAAATATACATGCACGAGGAGAAGAAACTTAACATCTGTTGTGTATTTATATCACCATAGTACTTCCTGTGTTTGACACTGAAGCTGAGTGGAATACTTACAGAGTAGATGAAGAGGCTCCTCTTCTCTACAGTCACGCCAGCTTCTTCACCACGTTAGATCGCCCACGCCCACACAAGCGGGAACCTCTAACCTGCTCTTCTCCATTCATGCCTTCATCAAGCTAGGTAACACAGATGGTCTGAGCGTGTTCTGCGGATCTCAATTCCACTCTGTCCTCTATCTTCTCAGGGTAAACACCCTCTACCTCACTCCATTTCCTCACGCTCTGCATGACGACACATTTAGAAGTTCCTTTCCCTCTTCTTCATCCTCAGCGCCTCTTTAAATCAACCCTAGTGATACTTAGATTATTATAATATTGGTAACAAATCCTTACTTTCAACAAAGAGTTTCTACCCCTAAAATGAAGAGCACATTTAAAGCATCTTATTTCTAAGTTAAATAGCAAGAAAAAATAAATCACTGAAATAACCCTACCACCATTCCTTTGCATATAATGAATCAATCACAGTTCATAGGAAAATATCTAATATGCTATAGAACTGTGAACTATCCAAGAAAACTGTATTAGCCAGTGATTCAGAAGCTGCATCTCAGTATTTTTGAATACTATTATAGTATTTTTGTGTAATAAACTCAAAATACTTAATATTTTAGTATGGTGGAATAAAGGCTTTAGTAAATTTACTAATTTATAGTCATAGAACACATTGCTTTCTTGACACCTAGACTTTCTAAAATAAGTCTTTAATTTATATCAACTTCAAAAATCATACTTTTATCTGGTTCTTTGAACCAAGATGCATTAGGTCTATAGAACAGTTCAAAACAGAAAAGGAGGAAAATACTCTAGGAAAAGTGGGTTGAGGTGAGGTTTCAAAGTAAGAAAAATAAATTGCTGAGCAAGATATTAGCCACTGGAGTAAGGAACAACAGCAGCAAGGATAACAAGAGAAAAGATGCCCATGGCTAAGGTTCCCTAAACATGACAGAGAAAACACACACATGAACTCTGCGCAGCATATGGCTGCCTGAACAAGAGCTAAATAATGACACCGCCAGTTGACATGTCAATGTAAACAGAAAATTTACCAAGGGTCCAGCCCTAAGCTATAGGTGGTCAGTGGCTGCTGAGATAGGAGAATCAGTTTCCAGCAGGGATCAGTTCCCACATAAGCTGTCAAATCCCAGTGGTCAAATTCTAAACACATCTACATATGAGTAAGGCTAAATGGACTCAGTAGGTTGTACACACACACACATACATACATGTACGCAGGGGCACATGCTAGTGTGTACGTGTGTATATCTATGAATATATGCATAACAATGATAATTAAAGAGGAAGACGTCATGATTTGGGGAGGGAGGAGGGAAATGGGAAGAGGTAGAAGAAAGGAGTAGGAGTAATGTAATATTCATGTATGAAGGTCTCAAAAATTAAAATAAAACAATATTTCTAAAAATGAAGTAAATAAATATGCTAAGACTAACTTCAGGATATATGAAAACAAAAGGAAGGTCGCAATACCCTACTCCACTATATAATGAATATGGCGTAAGGAGTGCTTATAACGAAACACTTTACATTGGCCAAGAGGATGATGGGGTGGGGCAAAACAAATGATGCCTTGTGGCCTACTTACTAAGTAAGCAGCCACGGCCATAGTGAATGAATAGGTGCTGGTCTATTGCCGTCTCAGCAATGCAGATGGAGGCACCAGGAGGAAACAGCTTACAGAGATGAAAGGGGCAAAACATGAACAGCAGGACTTAAGACGTTCAATAGGGCTAAGGCTCCATTGACAGAGCTAGAGTTTATGTAATTTATTCAGAAACAACAACATGCACTATAAAATACATTACTCACTTTGAGTTAACAAGTAGTTTTGGTATCATATGTATATTTCATGAAACTGACTGAAGATACTATATAGTGTTACTGACAGCCATATTCAGATAATTGGCCATTTATGGTATCAAAAGGATTTTATACTATAGAAGACATTATGGGAAATATTTATTTCTCTTAAGCACTTGTCAGGCTGTCATGTATAGATAAACAAGAAAATATTAATTAAAAAAAAAACAGTCTATTTTGGGAGCCAAAAAATCAGTAGCAACGCTGACAGGGACAGTGAAAACAAGAGTACAAATAAATGTTTCTAGAGGCAGAGGCCTCACTCCACCACACGTACGTAGAGAGGGCATAGGTCAACATCAGCTATCGTTTTTGTTTCTGTCATTAATTCATCACTAATATGAGGTAATAGTTGTTCAGATCAGGGTACACATGTAAACCAATGTAAATCTTTGCCTCTACTTCTCCATCAACAACAAGTAATTAAGAAAAATCATTGTAGTGTTATTATTTATAAAACAATCAATTAGCCATTTTAAAATATAACTTGAATTGTTAGAGTATTAACATAACTAAAATATCTTTATACCATGACAATAAAATGTGCTGTCTATTAATAACTCATGAATAGAATCATATTTTCCTAGTTCACTGGACTCTGTTCAAAATGATTATATGTTCACACAAATACCTCTTTGGAATGGGGACAATACGAAATTACCCTTTGCCATTACCGCCTGTGCCTTCCTTTTTTTCAACTATAAGTACACGTAATATAAAGTTCACTAATTTTAAAGGATCATAGAGCCTGTACTTTCAAAACGATCACCAATAGTGAATAAAGAAGCCGTCAATATCTTCTACTTCATGAACACGTGAGGGATGAGTCGAGCTATTATCACAGTGGCTATGAATTCTGGGTGTCCCTTCGTCTGTTGAGACCTGAACTACTAGCAGACGAATCAAGCATGTGGATGAACATTTAACACCGTTGTTAAGTTGCATGAATTCCGAAAACAAAACCACATCTGTGCGTTAGAGTCCTTGATATAAGAGTCAACAGCAAAACTAGGTAGAAGTAACATGGAGTGTAAAATCCTCTTGCCCATCCTCACTTGCCTCAAGAGCGCCATGCAAATGCATGGGGGATATGTTTACTTCACTCATTTTCATGTCAAGTAAAATATTTTAATCAATTTTCTTCAATATACTGGAGAAACATTTTGAATGCTATATAGATTCATAGTCATTTTAAAGTCATTACTGAAAAGCAATTTATAGGAGGTACTTCATTTATGAACATTATCAGCTTTTTCATACTGAACTTTGGTTTTGCTTTCCTAAAATACAGACCATGCGGACAATGTAATCATTCTATAACTTCCGGCAGATAGGAAGTGAACTGATCCAGGAGGTTGAAACTCAACTCTGAGTTGCCCCACTTTTTAGCTCTGGATCTATTTCAGGCAGGCCAGTCACTCCCCAGAGCCTCACTTATTCAAAGGGCGAAATGGCCAAAAGTTCCTCACAAGATGATTAGAATTTGCCTGTGAGTAAATGTGTATGGAAACGGTGGCCACAATGCTTGCGCCTTATTTGCCAAGTAGCACTTACAATGAATGCACCTTGCCTCACCCTCTGGAAGAAAAACACCTCTCCACATAGAGTTTTTCATGTGAGTTCTTATGGAAGATTCATTCTCCTATACAGATTTGACTAAAAAAGTATGGGGGAAAAGCAAAGCAAAGCTGCCTGGGTAAATCTAAGAAGCACACTCTAGCTTATCCTGTGTGAGCTCTGCATCCTGAGGCTTCCAGCTGCAGAAAGAAAGTGAAATTCTAAGCAGGATTTCTTTCAACTTGCGCTCATGGCCATTGGCCAGCAAGCACGGGCAGTGACGGCTTTAGGTGGTGTCCTTGAAGATACTCCTTACAAAGTTAAGAGGCCCCATCTGGGAATGTGCCTGAGCAAATAAAAATTATAGCAGGATTCTCACAGCATCCTTTAGAAACCAAATCTTATCCTTTACAAAAGATGTCAGCCCACAGCGATTTGGACAAGTGGCATGATAAGAGGAAAAAAGAGACTAAACAAATTAGAATATAAAACATCCATCTCAAATGATTTCTGAGCATAGATTGGAAAAAGTTAATGCAGGCTAATTAACTGAAAACATTTAGCTAATTAAATTTTTCTTTGTAAAGCTGGTAAAATAGACTACATAGAATAAACATCAGGTAACAGTTACCTCGGTGGCCTTGGCTGATGGCTCCACTCCAGTCATATTTGCTGCTATTAGTTGATGTAAGAGCTGAACTTGAGCCACACTCATGAAAAAGTCCAGGTTTGTGGTTATGTTCACTTCCAAGGAATGGCCACACACTAGAATCTCCTAAAGAGGGGGAAGATAGATTTAATAGTACATTTTAAAAGTGATAGATATCAGGTGATTAATTTATTTATCATTGTTATTGGATGCTTACTGCTTTCTAACTCTCTAGGGACTCAAGTACACACAGTAATGAGAAAAGCAAAGCTAAGAAGCACAACCACTGACACAGTTTAACGGGTCAAGGTAAGGAGCACCCTTACAAGGGTGTGCTCTCTCGGGCAGAGTACCAGATAAGCCAAGGAACAAGAGGAGTTTTTCACCTGTTCATATCCATTCGTTCCACACTCTGAACTCCTGCCACTGTTTTCTATGTAATTACTGGGGCAAGCTTGTAGGAAGAGCTTCTTCATCAATTTAAATGTATAAGCAGTTACTGAGGATCTTCCATGTAGCAAGGATAACAAGAGGGGGCGGGGCCTTATCAAGAATACCTGCAAGATTACAGTTGCCCTGAGGCCAACCTTGGCACAGACACATGAAAATAGGCTACTGAAGGTAGGTAGTTAAAATTAGAAACAACACAGTATGAACATTAGCCAAGGACTGTACCTCATGATTTATAACAAAGTAAAGGGCTGAAGCCAGAGACAGATATGCTAATTTCTCTTCTTTAGCTGCTATGGCCTTGGCAGCACTAGGCAGATGTCTGCTATTTAACTGGTGCTGCTCTTCATGGTTGTGTGACTTGACCGTTTATCATTAGAAACCACTCAGGGAGGCAAACAAGAGAAAAACAACTCAGAAACCTCAGTTAATAAGCACAGGTCCTGCCTCTTGTGGGGAGGCGCATGTCTGCAAATGTTCAGCAGACCCTGTTCGTGTCATACAAAGAACAGACTTAAGGATACTATGGCCAGTCCAAATACACCCCAGACAGTTTTGAGCTGTTTTTAACAAAGCCATAAAGAACAGCATGTCTGGCATGATTATCCTTTTTTTTTTTTTTAAAACATTCCTTCACAAATTTTTATTTTTGTTTATTATACTTGAATTCTTATTTTATTTCCTACGTCATGATTAAAAAGAAAAAGACAATGATTTAAAAGTATTTTTAAAAATTGTTTTGTCACTGTAACAGGCCTTAAAGGAGTGAAAATGTCTATGATATAGTAATTGTACTGGCGACATATGTCCTGTAACTAGAGGATGACCAAGCCTACTCTAGTGCTGTGCAGTCGAAATGCAACAGGTAGGATAAGTAGCTTAGTAACACAAGCACAGGAATCATCTCTGCTCTCCCTCCTCCTGAGGTGATCTGCCTTACAAGCTTAATCTCTGGTAAAACCTGGAGGTGAACTGGGGCACGCACTCCAGGCAAGTAAGGGAAGTCCCAGGGAGCTGAGATGAGGGATGTAAGTGTGGCTGAGCCCTCTAACCCCAGGCTGTGCACAGAGCGCTCTATCTCCTGCTTCCTGTCCCTTTCACCTGGGAATAACTCTTCAGAATTAGTACTAAGGCCTCCAAATCAACTTAGAGTTAATCAAGCTGGGATAGAATTATATAAACATTTTGATATGTTTTCTTTTCCTAACCGTGTGATGGCAAATTCTTATGAATACAAGAAAGGAATGTTTCTAGAAAAAAAGTTCTTATTTGAAAGTGAATGTTGGTTGGTTAGTTTTGTCTGTTTTCTCTTATTTCTCCTGTTGGTTATTTGCTCTTCTTTTATTGTGGTGATGGTTTTCGGGGTCAAAGTCATGGTGTCACACATAACAGACAAAATGAGGGAGCTACATGACCAGACCCAATATTAATTTTTGTGAATCAAATATAAAAAGGTAGTTAAAGAGTTCTCTAATGTGTTCATCTCTAATGCGTGATCTTGGTTCATATTTCCAGTTTGGGTATGCGCCTCCTATGGTGTTATGCAAAGTCTAAACCATGTGTGTTACTAAGAAACCAGCCATAGGAGTTGCCTAACACCTTATACAACTTTGGGGGGCTGTAAAGAGACTAAGCTGGCTCCCCTCCAAGTCCACCTCTATCCCATTGGAACCTAGTCTCTTGGTGAAGGCCACCCCACGCACCCCCGCTTCTTCTCTGCCCCACCTCCAGCCTTTCTTTGCAAACCATCTGCATTCTTTTGTGACTGCACACGTGATGACCCTCTACCTGGAGCCCTCAGCTGCAATGCTAAGTGGGGACTCAGACCGCAGTGTCACTCCACCCTCACCAGAGAAGCCTCTTCTGGAAGGAGATGGTAATCAACACACAGACTCACAACTAGACAATGTGAGGGAAGGAAGAGACTGTGGCAGACTTAGCTCCAAACAGGATGTCTTCATCAACCCCGCCCCTGCCTCAAGGCTCTGGGATCAGTGAGGGAGAGGAGGCAGAAAGATCCTAGGATGCTGCCTAGGAAACAGAACAGCATCTTCCAACATAACAGGACTGATAGACACGACACAGAGCCTGCGACAGCACCCACAAGACCTAAACAGGCTCAAACCAGACAACTCCCAGCACTGAGAAGGGGGTGGATACAAAGTCTTGCTCCTAACTCAAAAGCTATTTTCAGCTGATATCTGTAACGGGGTGGGGGTGGGGATCAATTTTCCCCAACGGAGTGTCACTAGGCATAACAATCAGACTCTCGGGGGAAAAAGTCTTTATATCTTTTTGTGTGTGCAGTTTATTGGTGGCTTTTTTTGGTTTCTTTAACTTCCTCTTTTTTCTTTCTTTCCTTTCTTACTTTCTTCTTTCTTTTTCTTCCTTCCTTGTTTGTGGTTATTTTTTGTTTTATTTTTGAAATAAGTCCTCTATGTAGCCCTGATTGTCCTGAAACTTACTATGTACCCCAGGCTGGCCTCAAACTCAGAGATCTACCTTCCTCTGCCTACCGAGTGCTAGGATTAATGGCCTCTTTTTTGTTTGTTTGTGTGTGTGTGTGTGTGTGTGTGTGTGTGTGTGTGTGTGTGTGTAAGAGACAAAGAGAGACAGAGACAGAGATGGGAGAGGGAGAAATGAGACATGAAGTTAGTTGGATAGAAAGGTGAGAGGTGAGGAGGATATGGCATGAGTTGGGGGAAAAGAATATGATTAAAATATACTGTTTGAAAATTTTTAAAATTTTTATTTTCTGGATATATAAAAACCAAACCAAAACAATTAATTAAAAAAGAAACTGAATTGGGCCTACCTTTTGCCATATAATTAGTATAAACCTCAAATGAGACTATATAAAAATTATTGTTCAAATTATTGTCCTATTGTTTTGAATTAATATACAGTATCATTTCACTTAACGAAGGGGTTACAAGCTAATAGCTGCATGGAAGCTGAAAATGCTTTGGTTGCTAACTCACTTAACACACCTACTTAGTAACACAAACACTAGAAAATGATTCCTTGAGAGCAGGTGGCCAATGGGAGCTGCACCTCAGTCTCCTCACCTATAAAACTCACTTATTAAGAGTCACTTGATAGGACTGCTATGAGCAGTGGAGGCACCTAGTGTTTCCCAGCTTTGATGGTGATGGTCATTATTAATTAGCTAATGTTACTGATGTAATGCAGGCAGAAGCAGTGAAGCCCTATAGCATATACAAGAGTCAGTCCATTACTTAGACTAAACTGAAGTCTATATCACGCTCTGACCTCCATATGCAGATTTTCTGGAGAGATTATTTTGGTGAAAATGATGGCAGGTGCTCCAGTTATTCGTACAGAAAAATCTGTCAAGATGGGGGTCAAAATTGCTCTCTTTTCTTGATGTCGTTGTATGCTAAAAAGATAAGGCAAACAATTGTTAGTCATAAAAAATTTTTAAAGGAAAATTATTATAGTCACTTGATGTTTTTCAAGGATACCTTTTTGTTTAAGTCTGTACTATAAACATGCACAGCAAATGTTTAGCACTGTTTTGAGAGTGCCTATTTTTTTTTTTTAATAGTCAATTCCTTTGGTTCTGTAAGATCTCAAAAAAATGCCAGAAAAGAAGAACCTCTAAAAAATTTAAATGTGAAGTTAAGCAATTTCATATCAATGTCATCCTAGGCCTTTCAATTAATTATGTATTTTGTTTATAACTCTATTTGTTCTTGCAAAGTTTCATATCTCTTTTGTTAGCATTAATGATCTTATTATTTTTGGAATAATGCTTAGTTTCCTATTTTTAATACATTGTATGTTCCACCTGACAATGTCCATTGCCGCATGCCCCTTGCCCCGAACCAAATTCTCCCAAGTGTCCCTATGGAGCTCTGGCTTGCTTGGGATTCCCTTTGTAAGACCAACCTAGCCTAGAGCTTGCAGTGATCCTCCTGCCACTGTCTCCAAAGTACTGTGATTATTACAGGTGTGAGCGATGGTGCTCAACTCTTCAGTCCTTTTAAAAAAAATGTTTATTCTTTACTTTTTTATTGACACACCTTTTTGTAGAATAAACATTTATTTACAGGGCAAGCTATTCATGTTACAATTATGTTATTGGTTTATAACTTGTCGAATTTGTATGTTCATTTTCTTGCTTCTTTTATGTAATATTTTTACTTATTTATTTATCTCTCTACTGCATGATCCTAGGCCCTCCTCTCCTCTCCTCTCCTCCTAGTCCCACTCTCACATTCCTCTAGCCCCATTCCCCCATCTCCTTCTTCTCAGAGAAGGGGAGGCCCCCAACCCACCCTGACACCTCAAGTCACAGCAAGACTTCTTTTTTACTTTAAGTACTAAGATCCATTTGAGTTTATGAATACTAATATGGATATTAAAGCCTTTATCCATTAAATAGCTTTTGTATTTGAAACTGAAGGCTTCTTCAAAACAAGCCTGTAAGATGGAAAGATCACTCTCAGCCTTGTGACTCAGATAAGGAGATGGAGCTCAGAAACTGCATTGGCCACTCAGTGGAAACAACACTTGCACAGCTTGGCTTGTAGTGAGCGCTCTCCATCACAGCTTCTGGCCTGTTTTAATTCTACTTTACACATTTTCATCCTTGATCAGTTACTTCTGCTTGACACCCACAACTGCTAGTAATTTGAAGGAAGCACTATAACTAGGAGAGAGCACTGAGAGACACAGCTTCTCCCGGCAGAGAGATTGCAAGCAACTCTCTGCAGTCTTAGTTTTCATTTTATAAAATAATACATCACTATGTTTATATTTGACGAGAAGCTGCACCTCCAAATTTCCTTTAAAATTAATTTAATATTCTTTATAAATACAACCTTATTATTCCCTTATGATAAAATGATAAAGTTGAAAGCAGAAAATTGGCATAAGTTATACCTCATGTGAAAATGTAGATAAAATGCAAGTCTTTCTACATCTTAAAAAAAAAATCAGGACAGTCTAGAGAGCACTAATGTCTTTTGTTAAATTTCCAGTGGGCAGTGCTTTATATGGTATTTGCCAAAAAAGCAAATTGGATCATCTGGTTCTGTAACACATAAGTATTGGATTTCAAGAAAGTCAATTTTAAAGAATTAAGAGATCTGGTAAGTAGAGAGCAACAGGAAGAAGTACTAAAATCTGTGACTATGGAGGAAAGGTTTAGATCCTAAGAGACACCGTAATTATAGTCTAATAGCTCAAAGTCCATCAAGTGACCAACGTGAGAAACATGAAACGTGATGTGCTCTCGAAGGGGAGTGCTGAAGCCCACGGCACATTAAAAAGGCCTTAAATGGGAAAGATGGCAGGCAACCAAGCAGGAACAAGCGCGTACTGAAGCACTGTGGGAAAGAAAAAGGAACTTGTTCCTATCATTTATTTTTTTCTCACTTGTGTGTTGAATTAAATTGACAGCACCAAGTAGGAAAGCCCTATTACCACAGCAGGAAAGAGGAAATCTCATCAAATCAAGAGCCATTTCTTACTGTATGGCAAGAGTTTTTCTTCTGTGCTATCAGTGATAAACATCTGAAGTAATGATAAACTTTTAAAAACAATTAAACATTTTATAAATCAATTATTTTCCAAGATGAATATCAGGAAGGAAAAAGAAACCCTGAAGGAACAGCTGCTCCCCAAACTGTCAATGTCTTGCCAGATAATATATTGTGTTCAAATTAAAAATGAACCAAAACCCAAAGTGTGAGCAGGGGCTGGTGGCTGTCTTAGGGTCACGGCAACACACTGAGATGGGAACTGCCTCCCTATGGCTAGGAAAGCAGCAGCCCATCTGAAAGGGAAGATCAGGGATGGCCTAGCTTGCAACAGCACCATGAAAGTGGCCAAGATCTCCCTAGGAAATTTAACCCTGATAGGAATTTACCCTCTTATGTGTGCTGAACTTTTATTATCTAGGAATTCCAGGAATAATCATTTTGAATTACTTATAAGGACAAAACAAAACAGCTACAAACTGGATTTCACATTTGTAATAAAAAGCAGTAACAATACAAAACCATCTGTGTTGGGTATGTTGGTTGCCACCTGTCCTAACAAGATTAGAAAGGGCAGCCATTCCCCAGCCCTTTCCTACCTGCTGGCCATGTTCCACTCCAATGCTGGGTTCTGAGAATTCCTCTCACTCTCCGAGGGCACTCCTCCTGCGCCACTCCCTTTCTCTGGCTTGAGTTGATCCCACTGGGCAGTACCAATATTGATGGACTGCAGGTCTATTTGGTACTGTCTATCTTCAATTTCTGATCCAGGATCTCGAAGAATTCCTAAGTTCAAGGCTCTCCTGAGAAGGCAATGAAAAAAGCAAACATAGTCTATGATTATTTGCTTACTAATTAGTATCATAACGACGTTCACTCTAAATTGATAATTAAGATCAGTGATCATATTAGTTAATAAACTAGGTTAACCACAGACATGACAAAAGTATTAGCAAGTTACCATACACTGCTATAAAAGTAAAGGTGTACAAACGTCCTACTTATCTAGCATGATGATTGTTTTACACTAATCACAGCACTATAACCCTTTTCTAAGTATTTCTACATATATGATTTTAAGGCTATGATTCTTTCAACTTCTACTATGATAATTAAGAAAAAAAAACTGTTCAGAGAAGCTGAAAACAGCAAAGCTGCAAAGTGTGACAAAACTAGTTTAGACATGCTCCCTTCCCCAAACCCATTCCAAGGCCAATGGAACACCTTCCTAAGAACTGACATATGCTGCTCAGGGGCCTTGAGCAGGACATGGCCAGACTAGAAAGCAGAATCAGAGCCTCAAAGAGCTCACAAATGCTGGCGAGCATGCACGAAGCAGAACTGCCTAAAGACAAAAATCCCCATGTGTGCCAGAGAAGAAGAACGCTAAAGAGTCATGAAGAACTGCAGACAGCAATAGAATCACTTACCCTTAAAGGTCAGAAGAAAACAAAACAGAAGAAATGAAAATAACCTATAGTTAAAATGGGGGTTTGGATATATAAACAGCTAAGGGAAGAGATTCTTTTTAAATCCTCACTGGACTTTCAGGGTGATAATACACAGAATGGGAGGATATAAACATCACATTAGGGAGCTAGGATAATGGATTAGTAGCCTTGGAGGATGTACTCCTCCCTTATGGTCGGCTTGGTACCACATATTTGGTTTCCCTGGTAACACTAGAAAAGAAAGCATTACAACTGCTTCTCTTTAGGTCTTCTGATAAATCAAAGGAATAAGGAAACCAAAAATAAATGAATGAATGAATAAATAAATAAATAAATAAATAAATAAGAGAAAGAGAGAACCTGCAAAAGTTCTTATATTTAGAAATTTAAAGGACATTTTTAAGTCAAAAAATGAATTAAGAAACAACTCCAGTCTACGGCCTTACCACTCTGAACTCGCCCTATCTTAGAAGAAACAATTCCAATCTTAATGCACTAAAGGCATTGGATACAGTGGAGATGGCACTTCAGGGAAGTGCCCTGTTTAACATGCTACTGTTCTGAGGAACATAGGCTCAGGAGGCAGAGTGGGACACAAGAGCAGAGACCAGTGAAATAGTAAGAGATAATCAACTGGGCCAAACAAGTGATGAACTAGAGAAAGGGAAAAATAAAAGGATAAAAAAGTAAATAAGATATACGCAATAAAAGAGGCAACAAAACTATGATGCTGAACAAAGTAAGCAGACAACAGGAGGAAGCTAAGCCAGTTTACAGAGCCAGGCGCTTCAGACTTCTGGAGGAAAACCAAACCAAACCAAACCAAAACTAACTCTCTCCTGGCTCTCTCTCTCTCTTCCCAGAAGACATTTCTTATTCTTTTCATCATAGTCATCCTCTCATATCTTCCACTAATTACATCAATTTTCTTTATACAAAGTCTTTTTTTTTTTTGTGAAAATGACCCATTTTAATACCCTGACCACACAAATCTCTGCTAATATAACGAGGCAAGTGGGAAAGCAGCAAAGCCCTTCACCATTCCTGTGTTAGGACTATAAAACCACTGTCTTCTCTCAATGCTGCACATCTAGGGGGAGTTTAGAAGCAATCAGAAAACAGAGAAGAGGCTGAACACAGATTACAACTGAAAACACACAAGGACCACCTAACAGAGGTGTGGGCGGCCCAGGAGAGAGAAAGGAAGTATCTAGGTTAAGTCCCTCTTTATAGGGATGAAGAAGTACCTCACACAGGTGACACCAGCCCCAAAGATGTGGTAACAGCCAATCCAGAAACGGCAAGAAGCCTCTGAATAGCTACTGTGTAGAGCAGAGGGCATCAAGGACCAAATGAGTTCCACCAGCCCTCACTAGGCAACGCCTGAAGGAGCCAAACAAAGCACAGCTGTGGAGAACGGAGCTAAATGGCCTAAACAGTGGGCTTACTTTGCAACACAGCCATTCTACCCCTGCTGAATAGAATATAGAAATGATGGAAGGACACAGCCATCCAGACAACGCCTGAGTTTCTGGTTAGTTATAATTCCTGAGAGCATACACATACATACACATGTGCATATGTGCAGAGGTTGTTACATACACTCTTGGAAAAGAAAGCATCCTATTTGACTTGCCTCCGTCTCGGTATAAGCTGTTAGACAGAAGTGGAATGACCAGAGAGTGACACAAAGAACTCTTCCATATAAAGTATGGGTTAGAATTGGGAAAATCAAAACAAACAACAAACCAACAACACAACAGAAAAAAACCAAAAAACATTGGTCATTAGCGAATACAAGCCACATTTTTATTAGCCGAAAACCACTGTAATAGAATGCTGGTTAGCACGTAATAAATCTCCACTTCCCAGGCTAAGAAAAAGTTTACTATGGAAAGTTTAGGTCAAATAAAAGTATATGCACATCTTTGCAAAACAGTTTCTTCAGCCATTTCTTAGCACCTAAGATATAAAGTCAGGACACATAAGTGTATTCCCACTTTACTTTCCCAAGTAAAAATCACATGTTTATATTAGAAAGTACAAAAATATGGCACTTTGTTATTAGTGTTGGTATTTTAAGAAATTTGCTTAATATAAAAACTGAGTTTGGTTTGATTTTTCTGTAATAAGCTTAATATAGATGCTTTTTAGGCTTATGAGTCAACTTTTCCCTTATATTACACAATCTCAACAATTTATTTTAAATTCTTTACAAAGAAAACATACTACTAGTAAAATCAGTAATGACTAAAATGCTTAAATTTAACTAAATCTGCCTTAAGAATAGGATGTAAATATCTTGTAACAAAAAGCCTCATAGTTGTTTTCTTTTGCTAGACATGTTTGCTATTGAAAATAAAAATCATATTTTTTTGTCTCAAACTCATGCACCATAAAAAGCTCTATGAACTTTGCTCTGTCCTTATTGCTGCCTTTGAAACTGAGCAATGGAGTCAGGAAAGAGGGAGAAGCAGGGTTCCATTACTTCCTTACCCTTAGCACAAAAGGCGGCCTCATCAGCTGCAGTGGAGGAGCTGTAATTGTAATTGCTTTGGCCTCCCATTCCATTTGGACTATTCAGCAGGTGGTGTGGGAGGATAGTTGGTCAATAATGTAATCATAAGGAACCAAAGACGATTTTAAGTGTATAACAGGAAACATAGCTTTAATGTTTTCCTTTTTAAATTGATTTAGTCTGGGACAGGCCTTTTGTATGTTTACACAAGGCGCAGCTCATGCTGAACCATTTACTGCTCACTGCTGAATAGGCATATCTTGGGAATTCAATGTAAAGTAGCAAAACTCATTCGCTTATAGCTCAATTGAGATCTACAAAACGCAAACAAGCCAGAAAATAGGAACATAAGACCAAGTACAACCTTTATGTCTTGAATAAATTAAATGTCTACATATTTATCACGAAGTCACCAGGAATGGCAGTAATTTCAAAAGTCAATATGGCAGGAGATAAAATGGTTGACTGTCAGACTGAAAGCAACACTGAGCTCTCAGGGAGTAACTTAGGGCAGCACACTTCGGCGGCAGGAGGTGCAAACTCCTAGAGACTGGAGAAGTGCTAGCCTCCCAGGTGGAGGCCAACCGCCTCGGCAGGTCGGGGGGAGGCCTTAGGCAGACCTGTCCCCCTTTTCTCCTCCCTTTCCTTGTTGCATGCATTGTAAGGAAAAATGCTTAGATTTGACATTCAACAACCCAACGCCTTTAAAACAAAACTGTATTAATTTATAATCTATGGAAAATTTCAAATTCACAAATACCGCAATCTTGGCCATTTAGAACACGAAGCCGAAGAGTCTCAAATTTATATTCACTATTCATTAAGCAGTTTTAAAAAATCAGTGAAACAATAAGAGATTGCAGAGGTGAGGAAAAGTATTTTCCCTTAACAGCACCATCTCGTCTCCAAGCTCAAGAAGATGCTAAGCATGTTGAGGTTACTTCAGTCTCAGCACAGGAAAAGGCATTTCAATTATGACGGCATAATAGATACAGGTGGCGTATGCTGGGTGAGTTGAGGTTGTGGAGGCCTCCTGGGCTGTGTGGATGAGGGACAGCAGAGCACTTTACAGTCAGGTCCACAATAATGTTAGAGGGTCGGACATGGGAAGCACATACCGGGCGCTTCAGGCACTTGGTGGTAGGCTATGCAAACTTCAGTTGCAGCTGGAATTTTATTTGATAGTATCGTGATAACACAAGGAGCGAATTCAGATAGAATAAGGGTTACATAAATTCACTCACAGGAAATAAGTACAGTACATCTAGGATTCTTGCCGAATACTAATTTGGAATACCATCATCATTGTGTTAACAGTTGAATATTTTTAAGTAACTGCTTAATCTGCCTATAGTATATTGAGAACTGGAGAAAGGATTGTAATCCTAACCGTAACCTCAAGTTCAATATCATTGACAAACTAAAAATTAGGTTATTTTGTATATAATAACAAAAATATCACTATAAATACAAAGTAAAGTCATAAATTATTTGAATGTGATCTACCCAAATGATCTGAGACTGTTGTAAATGACCAGTTACACCACTAAAGCTCTCAGGCCTTTTTCACTCACCCAGATACATTAATGGACAAGAACATACTATACACATAGTCAAGATCTTATTATTGAATAAGTAAACACCTACATCCCATTTTATGTTTTTTTCAATTAATTCATTCATATTACATCTCAATAGTTACCCCATCCCTTGTATCCTCCCATTCCTCCCTCTCTCCTGCTTTCCCCCTACTCTCCTCCCCTATGACTATGACTGAGGGGGACTTCCTCCCTCTGTATATGCTCATAGGGTATCAAGTCTCTTCTTGGTAGCCTGCTATCCTTCCTCTGAGTGCCACCAGGCCTCCCCATCAAGGGGATGTGGTCAAATATGGGGCACCAGAGTTCATGTGAAAGTCAGTCTCCACTCTCCCTTCAACTGTGGAGAATGTCCTGTCCATTGGCTAGATCTCGGTAGGGGTTTGATGTTTACTGCACATATAGTCCTTGGCTGGTGCCATAGTTTGAGCAGGACCCCTGGGCCCAGATCCGCCCGTCATAATGTTCTTCTTGTAGGTTTCTAGGACCCTCTGGATCCTGCTATTTCCCTATTCTCCCATGCTTCTCTCACCTACAGTCTCAATAGGATGTCCTCCCCTCTGTCCCACTTTCCTGATAAGTGAAGACTTTCATAGGACATGCCTCTTGGGCTAGTGCCGAGATATAAGTGAGTATATACCATTTGAGTCTTTCTGCTCCTGGATTAACTCACTCACTATGATCATTTCTAGTTTAACCATGTTCATCCCATTTTATGTTAAAAAATGGCATTCACATCATCCTAACGATGGCTGCATAACATTTCCCCACATGGACTACAGTATTAGGTCACTGTTTACAATTAAGCATGAATATTGTTTAGGTCAGTGCAATTATATATAATTTATAATCCTTCTTATTGATGGCCCCAAATAAGCCACCCTAAGTCCAAGGCAGCTTATCATTTAATCTTACCACACTTTCAGTAAAGGCATCGCTACAGTGTGCACACAAACGCCCACATGCTTGTTGCAAAGCTTGACTTGCCACTGGTATAGTTTTGGGAGGCTGAGAACTTTCGGGTGTTGTGGTGTAGCTGGAGGAAGTGGGTCACTGGTGTAGCTTTGTTTCCTGCTTTCTGCTGCCTGGCCTGCAGAGATGCGAACATACAGCTTCGCACTCCTGCTACCACAGCAGGAGCGCTTTCTGACAGGCTTTGGGCAAGCATGTCCACAGTTCTCCCAGCAGAGCTTTGAGCTGCTATGGCTTAATGGCATTGATGGGCTTACCTGTCCTCAAAGCATAAGTCTCCAAAATGTTTCTCACCTACATTGCTGTTTATCAGGTATTGTGTAACAGTAATGAAAGCAGTAGTTAATATACAACATGAAGCAGGGTTCCATTTTGAACTTTATAGATACTCATAAGAGACTATGGGGAAAATGCTGATTTAAAAAAAAATCAGGTCTTAGAGGGGCGTGGTGGCGCACACCTTTAATCCCAGCACTTGGGAGGCAGAGGCAGGTGGATTGCTATGAGTTTCAGGCCAGCCTGATTTACAAATGAGTCCAGGACAGCCAAAACTACACACAGAAACCCTGTTTTGGAAAAAAAAAAGAAAAGAAAAGAAAAAGAAAAAAAAAATCAGGTCTACAAGGTCAACTGAGGAGACCCCTAAAGAGTATGTGAGTGTCTCTAGTAAAGTAAGAGCTGGCGGTCCCAACAGAGAATCATCTCTTTCAGCCACTAAGATCATAGTCACTAAGAAAATTACTCCATTTTAAAGAATAAATATTTTAATGAAAATGAGAGGTGGCTATTTAACATAAAACTATCCTTAATTACAATAACGCTGCTAGGTATAGTTACGGACCCTATACATTAAAGATGTTTAAACTTTAATAACCTGGACCACACCAGGGTCACAATTGGTAGCAGAACACTGATCATCATATAAAAGCCACCAAACACATGAAAGGAATTACAGAACATCACACATCAAACACTCTGGCCTGGTGCTTCCTTCCTCTAATCCTACTGGCAGGAAATGGTCTCCATAGCCTTTGAGGTGACCAGACACATTTAAAAGAAGTCCCTTGTTTAAAAAAAGCTCCTGGACACTGCAGTTTCAGCAGTAGGGAGAGCACCTCCTGCTCAGGACCACTGTGCTACACTTCTAGTCGCAGCCGCCCCGGGACCACACTGAAGAGGTACTGTGACAGCACACCACCCTCTACTCTCCAAGAACTGGAGGATAGAATAGTCATGAAAACTGTGCTTTCATACTGTGTATTCTATAGCAGGCAAATTCATCCAAAGTTGAAAAGATTTAACAAGTTTATTTTAGATTGGCATGAATAAAGCTAAATGCTATACTATTTTAAAATGTATGATCTTAAGAACCAGTTGTTGTTGTTTTGTTTGTTTGTTTGTTTGTTTGTTTTTACCTAAGCCTGAATTATACTTTTAGAACAAGAACAAACTTCAGAATATTTATTTCTCACATAACCATACTTGAATCTGGACAATATACAAATGATTCTGGTACACTGTTCAGTTTTTTGTTTTTGAAGAACACTACGTTTCTCAGGATGAATTTTCAAATAAAATAATTGAAATTAGACAAAATGTAAATCCATATAAACTCTAGAAGAATATCTGAGGTGATACAAACTAGGAATATAATGTATATATATTCAAAATTTCTTACTTTAAAACTTAAGTATGTTTATAATATAACTTGACACTGTTTACCAGAATGAAAGCAAATTAAAGGATTATCTCTTTGAACATTTCATTAATGTCTCTTCTGTCACTAAACTGAGCAAATGATGCTACAATTCTGTAACCCTATGCATTTGTTTATTTTTCCTAGATTTGGGAAATTTTTAAGTCCAGTGGTACTATACCTCAGTTTGATCAGGTGTTCACTTAAATCACCTGATAATACTGAGGTTATGTTTCACTGGACATAAACTTCATGGATTCTATTCAGAACTCAAAGTGACTGAGGCAGTATACTTAAAACAAAGATACGCTGTCCACAGTGCATTTGATAAGCTGACAGAGGGCAGGAATTTCTTTCACTGTTGTGCCAGTTTATCAAACCCATACGTGGGTAACAGGCAATTCAATGAAAGGAAAAACACTCTTCAAATTCAAAGCATTATCTCCTGTAGAGAAGCTCTGTGCCTTCTGATCTTTAAATATCAAATATGTATACATATGAGTTTTCACTAAATAACGGAAGCAATAAATAATATGGGCAGAAACTGGCTCCAATGCTACTGTTATAGCCACAGTTATTAATGTTTACTGATGCACTGGGAGATTTGTATGAAAATACGACAGAGGATTAGTGCCTATTACTTGATATTAAAATGAGTAATTTAACTTTACTTATATTTTTTGTTTATTGTGTTGCTTTTGCTCAGAATCTATGGCAAGAAACTTTATAAGTGAGAAACAAAGGTTAAGAAAAAAGTATTCACAAATTAAAAACTGAAATTAGCATTTAGTTTCTTGAGATTTGTCAATGATTATAAAGGCAGAACAGAGTTCATCTTTGACATACAGGTTACTATCGCAGGAATGAAGGCAGCTGGGGTTCCGGGTAGTATTAATGTGGCTGTGTGCAAACAGTCACTAAACTGTTATAAGCAGTTAATATTTTCTCAGTGGACACAGTAATAGATAGAGTGAAATGTGCATGGGACAGTGCACATTTCTATTGATGCCGTGGAACACAAGTGTTTACTTGCTTTACATGGGAAGTACAAGGGTGTTCTCTGAAACAACATGCCACTCATACATGACACACACACGTAAAACATGTAGTAAATATGTGTATGATTCTTGCTTCCTAATTTTCCTTCTAATTAGCTCCTTTGTGGTAGAAATATTAGATTCCTGGCTGAAAATGGACAGTAGTCAATACAGGGTACATATGGCATCTCACATTTACAAGTTCATTATTAAGATGTTTTAAAAACTGTGTATGTTTGATGTATCATGTATTCATCCTTCCATCCATAAACACATATAGGAAATGAACCTACAGGATATTCTTTAATTATAACATTCAATTATTTCTATTACTGTAAAAAGATACTATTTTATATCAGGCACTTAAATAGACAGCACAACATTTTTACCATTTTTCTGTCTTGCATGTCAGTAGCCATGCTAAACAAACATTGTATTCCAAATATTCTGGATACTTAGTTTTAAATTTATTTTTAAGGTGTATTTAAACCTTTTCATTATAATCATTTATTTATTTTGTGTGTTGTAGTAGGTAGATATGTGGATGAGAGTGGAGGTCAGGGCACAACTTTTTTTTTAATTTTTTAAAATTAATTTATTCTTGTTACATCTCAATGGTTATCCCATCCCTTGTATCCTCCCATTCCTCCCTCCCTCCCACTTTTCCCTTACTCCCCTCCCCTGGGACTGTGACTGAGGGGGACTTCCTCCCCCTGTATATGCTCATAGGGTATCAAGTCTCTTCTTGGTAGCAGAGCACAACTTTTGCCAGTTGGTTTTCTCCTATACTATGTGGGGCCCAGGAACTGAACTCAGGTTGTCAGAATTGGTAACAAGCTCCTTTACTTGCTGAGCCATCTTGTTGACCCTTTGGGTGCATTTTAAAGGTACATTATGCATTCTCTCTTTTATGTTTAAGCCTATAAGTGTTATGCTTATACGTTAAAGTGGCAAGAAAATCTTAGTGCCTTAATGAAAGATTCCAGTCAGGACTTGATATATCCCATATCCAGTGAACGTCATATAATCCAAGGGTATTTTAAAGAACTGTAAGGTGTTTTTTTTTTTTTTTTCAAATTAAAAGCCCATGATGGGATCTGAAGCATATCCTAGTGCCCTGTAGCTTCTTTCCAGTGTGAACTACAAGCACAAAGTCAAAGAACTCAGTATTTTAAAGACAGCCTACAATTATGACAGCAGAACTTAGAGTGCTTTTGAGACTGCTACTGAGGAAGCGCTTTGGCAGCAAACAGACACAAATTCATGGGAAAGTGTATCCTGCCACAGGAAGCCGCAAGAGTAGGTGCCTTAGTCAGAGCCAGAGAGTAGCCAGAAGCCCTCAGCTAGGGCAGCTGAAGAACGGGCAAGGATGAAACCTCAGCATGCGCTTCCTACAGAGCTTTCAGCAAGTGACCCTAATTACCCCTTCTGAGTCACCTGACCTGCACAAGGCAGCCATCTGAAACCAGCCTGGGCACTACAAGATGAGGCTGAGCAGGGCTAGGTGCAGAAGCATACCTTGCCAAAAACAACACAATGGCCTTTTTGAAGACATTTGTATATTCAGAGAATCAGCAGACAATGAGAGGCTGGAGAAGGAAAGAACATGGGTTTTTTTCAGGGGAGGTGGGATTTGTAGAATTTATTCTCATCACTGGAAACCACGGCTTTCTATTAAAATAGGCAAGATAAGTTATAGCAGACTGCACAAGGAATAATGTCATAAGCTGAGCAACATTCATTAAGGGAAAAAAGCTTATAATGACACTTCTGAAAAACCATTTTCCTGTCTTACTTTTAAAATTAATTTTATATGTATGAGCATTTGCCTGAATGCTTGTGCACCATGTGTGTGCTGGTGCCACAGAGGTCATGAGAGGGTGCTGGGTCCCTGGAACCAATCCTACGTCCTCTGCAAGAGCAGCCTCTGCTCAACTGCTGAGCCATCTCTATAGTCCCATATTCCTCTGTTTTAAATGAACCTCCTTTCCTGAAAAACATGCCCGGTTGTTATTGACATTAAGCGCTGAATTTCTTCCATTTATGTGCTTCAATATTCAGTAGAAAATATGAACTGAAAGGTTAAGTTCATTTCAACACCAGTTTCTTAGCCACATCGATGCGCTTTTCTGCAGCCCTTTAGAAAGTTAGGGTTGCCATTGTAAAGATTGATGAGGCTATATACAACCAAAGAATCGAAATTAGATACTAAAATTATTTTTAAAATATACTGGGTAAAACAGTTATGTCACCTGCAAATGCTAAAACTCTGAACAAGATACTACATGACAGACTTGGAGTAATCATGCTTCTAAAAACAGTAATTAATAACACATTAGTGTCAATAAGCTTTGAGCTGTATTTTATAAATGTTTATCAACCTCAAATAAAATAATAGTTTCCATTTAGGAAACATAAAGTTTTTTTTTTTTTTTGGTAGGCAATAATGCATCTGAAATACTAGTCATCAACTGAATTTTTGTTAAAAAAGAAAAATAAGCAAAGCAGGTTCTCTGAGCACTTATGTAGCAGACGAGTCTGGCTGCATACTGCACACTTGTGCTGCTGCTCCGGGCTCAGCGAGGAAAGAGAGCAGCCAGGGGTCAAGCTACTCAGAAAGATGCAATGTCATTAGACACAGACTCTGTGTACACATCGCTGCAGGGAATCAATGATGCCAAGCTTTCTAACTGTGGAAAAAAAATGGCAATTCTATCAGTCTGTCTGTCTATCATCTTTCTCTCCCTCTCTCTCCCTTCCCCCACCCATCCATTCACCTATCCTGTCTCACTTTTCTTAAAGAGAGGATCTCACAGAGCACAACATTTTAAGAACACTAAAGAAAATGTGTTAAGTGGTCAAATATCCTACCTGGTAACAAGAATAGATAGATGAAAAACAAAAATACTAGTTATGTAAACAGTAAAAAATAAAATAAAATAAAAATATGAAATGTAAGTGTAAGACTTCAGGTGAAATGCCTCTAGACTGAAGTCCTTACCACTAACCATAGCCCCCATGCCTACCTGAGGAGAGTACTGTGTGGAGGGGTGAGGTGTAGTATGCACGGCACTGGAGAGGAAAACAGAACCTCCTGTAGGAGCTTCAAAATGGAACAGGATTTGAGAAAAGCAAAGACTGAAATTCTTAAGAAATTTTTAAGTGATAACATTGAACACGAAATGAAAACCCCACCTCTACTAGAGGAGTTACAGGTGGCTAGTGGCTACAGAGAAGGTTGGCTGCTGGTAGGCAGTGGATGGCCACACACAAATCCGCACAGGGCAGCATTAGCTGGAGTGAGGGTGTCTGAATAACATCAGCAACAAAAGAGACCATGAGGTTGGGAGCAAGCTGGGGCTGGAGACAATAAGGAGATTGGAGGGAGGTAGTGGAAGACATGATCAATGTATATTATATGAAGATATGAGATTCTTAAGGAATAAAAAATACTTAGCTAAAGTATGCTAGGATTCTATCATCCCATCAAGGTAAGCCATATTTCAAGAAAGTTGAAAACATATACATGACAGACTCAGAATGGAACACACTAAACATTACTGGGATACGCAGTTAACTTGAACAAGGCCTAGGCAAGGAAGCAATTATGGTGGGATTTGAGGTACAAGGTGAGGTGGGATTAGGGGAGAAGGCACATGCTGAGTTACGAGGCTGGGATGTTAACATGCTCAAAACCGAGCACTTTGAGAGGGTTGGTGCTATCAAATGGTGTTATCCAAGGAATACATACATTGAAACCTAAACCCCTTACCAACGGAAATGTAGTACTGCTGAACTATGACTCCCTTGGCCATCCTCATTCAAACGGCAACAAAGAACACTACAATAATTTCAGCTACCAAGTAGGATAGTTATCCTTAAGGACAGACATTCTGGATCTTCCACTGAAGGAGACAACTGAGGTTTGCTTTTAAATTTTATTATGTAAATGTTTTTAAGTCTGAGAGTTCTAATTGAAAATGTTTAAAGAATAGTTACATTAAGGTAGTTTGTTGACTATCTAGCTGGCTCAAAACAAAAAACAGTATTAAAATGTTAGTTTTTAAAGGGCCCTTTTCCTTACTATGATATGCGAAGAGGACCACAAAACATTATTGAGTTAACACAAATACATCTTTGAAAACACTATGTATATAGAGGACACACTATTAATTAAGACAACAGAGAGGCACATTAAAAAAAAAAAAAAAAAAAAAGGCCAAAACAGAATTGACCTAAACATGAACAGTGAATGCAGCATAAAGAAGTATTTTGGAATAAGTACTGGTAAGAAGAATACCTCTATTTTCTAGTGCATATACTTTGGCATTATTAAACTAAAAAAAATTTTCCTTGAGGCTAGGGAGATGCACCTGAGGACCAGAGTTCAACTCCGCAGCATACTGGTAAAAGCTAGGTGTTGACACAGCATGTATAATCTCAGCACCGACGACATGGAGACAGGCAATGTTGGAGATTGATGGCTGGCTAGTCTAGCTCAATTAGCAAATCACAGGTTCAGTGAGAAATCATGTCTCAAAATATAAGGATTGAGATTAATTGAGGAAGGCACCGATGTCATTGGTGGTCTTTCTCTTACTGACTTAATTTTGAGTAATTTGTTTCCTGCTATTGTGTCACATTTCCCTGCTTCTTTGATAGTTTATAGTTGTTATTATATATTTAAAAAACACATAAAAAGACACTAAGGTCAACATTGCCCCACCTGCACACACTTGAGAGGCACAACTTTTCTTGCCGGTTAGACAGGATAAAGTGTGGATCTCCATAATCGCATCGGAATCGGCCCAGGGTGGCACTGATTTGCGCCTTTAGTTGCATTAGATCACCTTTGGTTAGCTGTCCTGTGTACTCCTAGGTTTCTCCCTCCAGTATAGCACTGTTCAGTGGAAACACCCAAAAATAAAGAAAAGCCACTATAGCAATTAAAATATTTACATGGTCACTGAAACAGGGTTTTCAAAGTGGACTACAGTCGTAATAATGTTTGTCAATGTGCCTACCATAGTGCCACAGCAAAATATAATTAATAAAGGCAGTAATGAAACATTTCACTTTATTCTGAAGGTCTAGTGTGTACTACATGCGCGACAAAACTTCTAACCCTCCTCTTGAAAAGTCCTTGCCTGCCGGAGGGCAGGCACTACAGTCCTTTTCTTACACGTCATTCTCCTAGCTAATGCTTGTGTCCAAACTGTTCAAATTTATATTAACACTTTTACCCAATAAAATCTAACAGTATTTCATGTAAAAAAATTCCAGTTTGAAAAGCAGAACAACCACATTTGCCTGTGGCTACTGTGTGGGTTGGTACACCTCTTTGTTTTTTAAGAAAAGTACAAATCATCTAGGCATGGTTGCGCATGCCTGTAATCCCAGCACTTGAGTTCGAGGCCAGCCTGGTCTACAAAGGAAGTCCAGGACAGCCAAGACTATACAGAGACACTAAAAACCGAAAACCAAAAACCAAAAACCAGAAGCAACCAAACAAACAAAGCAAGCAATGTACAAAACAATTTCTTCTGGCTGGCTCTTCCTATTAACAAAGGTCCTGTGGAGCGCTGCACATGTGTGGAGCTCCCTCAGATGCCAGCTTCTCGCCACAGCACATGTGATCTGATCAATGTCTTTCAGCTGACCTTTTGAGAATAACTTAATTCTCTGACGCAAACTGAGTACCAGATCAGCATGCTACAGTGTTTATCACTACTTCCTTTCTTCCTATGGCAGAATAATGCCAATTACACGGAATGGCGCATTTTGGTTTCATTCATCATTGTGATGGGTTTTTAAGTTGTTTTCACTTTACATAAATAAGACCATTATGAATAGCTGTGCTATAAACGTTTGCATGGGCGTGTATGTGCACGGAAGTAGAACTGTCGTACCATGTGATAACTATCTTTAATCTTCAAAGAAACTGTCTAGGACTTTTACATAGTCATTTTACATTTTCACCAGGAACATATATTTGTGTTACGCTACAAACACCGTAAGCACGTTTGTGTGTGTATATATGCAGATATGTGTGTATGCATGTATATTTTTTATGCATTCACATATATTTATGCCCAATTTCCCACACATAGCTCCTAAAACTTTATCTCTAGAGTCAGGTGAGTGTATTTGAAAGCTAATGAGGTGGATAGTGCTATGCACTCAGAGAGACCATGGCAAAATTATGATAGGAATTTTCATTTAGTCTCTAGGCGAGGAAGGGCTGAAGGCTGCCAAAGGGCAAAACTGTGAATAATCTCATTTATGTAATAGTTACTCCATAAAACTCCAGAAGCATATGGACAAGCTTCTGCTTTTGTTTGCTCTACAGTTAAGCATCAGGAACTGTGAGCTCTCACACGTTTTAAAGATTGCCTTTGCTACCTAAACTTTTTCATGGCCCCAGAGTGAATACTTCCGTTGTCAATACAACTACCATTTGTATCCTTGTTCCACACCACAAGAAGCAGTCATACACCTTTGTTGTGTGTCTCTGTGTTCTGAAAGTGTCACATAGTCAGGAATCACACAGTACAAATCTTCACAGTCTGTCCACTGAGATGTATGGTTAATCTATTCATAAAAAACAAACGAAGCCTCAGGACAGGGCCTTTAGCTCTGTGCCTGTCTTCTTATTCCCACTGAGCCCCTCCTACTCCGATTACTTCATTCATTTGTGGTTTCTACTTCCACTATTCGTTCTCTGATGCAGATGACACGGCATCTCAATGAGATCCTGAAATGATCTGATAAACTCCTGCATTAATCTCTGTTAGTTTAGTTACATGGAAATGACTTGGAATGTGAGCTTTTCAGGAAAAGTGCTCTACTCAGCATGCCTGTGGGCTCCAGAATTCTCTGGTGTTCAACAGACACTCTGGTTCCTTAGCGCAGCCTTGTCTATGTAGGACTTTAAGGTTTCTATGCATGCTTTGAATCCAAACTTTGCTGAGCCAGGAGAGCAGAGCAGGCAAAAGAAAAGTGCCCCGAGGGACCCGGCATTCCAGGGAAGACCAGTAAGAAAACTAAAAACAAGCAAACCTGAGGGAACAGCTCCGATGGACGGGTTTGGAATTGCAAAGGGAAGGACAAATGAGAGGAGGGGGCAATCTCATGGCTTACTCCACCAGTGGTATAAGGATCTTTTAATACAGACTTTTTTTTTCCATCTAGAGTAAATAAGACCTTAAATGAAGATAATGTATCCCTAAAGTACAGGAAATGAATGTGAGGAAGGACTTCTAAGCCTTAGAGGTCTTTCAAGTCCCCTCTTCCCTCCTTTCCTATTGCAGGGCTGCAGACTAAAGCCTAGGCCTCAGCCTTATTGGCAAGCACTTTACCATTGAGCTAGACTCCATCAGCCCTGAAAGCTCTAATGCTAACTCACTATTAGATAAGCAACAATTATTTATTAATAGTTCCCACTTTTAATTTTTTAAATCCCAAAGAAGATAGGTTATATAATCCTCAAGACCTCACTGAGCACTGATAATACTTTTTGTTTTTTATGTAAACTTAACTAAATAAAGCCTAAGGAGATAAAGACTATAAACTACATGAAACAGTGAAATAAGAAGGAGACCAATATGTAAGTCAGAGAAAATTGGAAAAACTTTGTTAATAAAATCCCTATATGCATTTGAAGATGGTCTGTTTGAAACTAGCTCATGGGTGCAGTGCTCAGACAGCAGGGTGAACACTTAGGATCAACTTGGACTTAAATAGTGAGACCAAATCTTAAAACAAAAAGTCAAGTAAGAACCTTGTCTCTTCTAGGTGGTACACATAACAGTTAAATCAGAGCCTGTTAGAGCCTGTGACACCTACTGGAGAAGAGTAGGCATTTAAGCTTTTAAAAGACCAAGACTGTGACATCTGAAATCCAGCCAGAGGCAGATGAAGAGACTAACTCGTCCATCTGCATTCCTGTGACTTTTCTCACTTGGCAGCATTTGCAATTGTACGACTATGCCTGGCAGCAGTTGCCAACTTCAGGACAAGTTATGTATTATTTTTACCGTGCTCATTACACATGTTCAGCAGTGAAGTCGTCCATATATGCTTGGTGTGGTTTGCAAACACTTGGTGACAAAATCCAGAGCCAGGCATTTTCACAGAAAGTGTTTACTGTGAAGTTTCTCCTTAGAAGTTTGCTTTTCTTTACAGCTTTGATCCATATGACATCCATGAGCCTGCACTTCAAATAATGGCTTATGCTTAAATTAAGAAAATGCATCACTCTGATACAACAAGACTCCAGTAGCATGTGGTAGTTCTAGAAAGGACCTCATTTTCGTATGTGATTAGAGATTTGGTCAAATATGAAGGCTGCTGAAATTTTCCAAGCTATGCTTCTTCATCTCATGGTGACTTGGTACTTGCATTCTGCTATTCATCAACACTTCACAGGAATACTTGATTTGTCTGAATGAATTTAAAAACCCACAACTGAGGAAAATCAGAAAAGCCTGGTTTGAAATATCAAAAGATCCCCAGTAAACTGTATTTCTAGAGGCCACACCACACAAGTTTTATTGATCATTGTACTTTTCTTCAGGACAAAAACTGTTGCAAGACTGAATGTAAGAAAATCAACTTACTGGTAAATATCCTTCCTGAGGACAGATCTGCCAAGTGGATTATCAGCCTGGGGAGCCATGGCAACAGAACCAACCTTCAAAACCATCGTGTCCTCCTTTGGTGCCTGATTCCCTGTAACAGAAGGAAGAGACATGATACACATAGACCTAGGATGCACAGTGAGAGAATTTGAGGAAATAGGAAGCCAATACCTAGTAAGAAGGCCAATAAATGATAAAATAACAACAAAAAAGCCACATTTAGAATAAAATTTTTGATGCTTTTAAAAGTCTATTTTCTTAAAATCCTATTTTATGGTTCTCTGTTTACCACAATTAAAAATAACAATTTAAAAAACCAGCTTCTCCTTAATATAACAATATATTGTTATTAAGTATATGTGTATGAGACTGAAGCCATATAATGAGCTAATTTCACAATCATACTACTGTAGAGTTCTTTACAGCAACGATCAGTTCTGGAACTTTAACACTACAAACATACAACAGAACACCAACAACACAGGCAAAAAATTCTCCATTGTTTAACTTTATATGTATAATGATAATTACATATATCACAATTATATACAGTATAGCTATGAAATATGAGAAAATCTAAGAAAACTGGGATGGTTCCAATACTGACGATGGAAAAGGCAAATGATTTACTCTGAGAAAAGTCTTAGTTTGTCATCAAATGAGTGTTGAATTGCAATGATTGCACTTGGGAAAGGGCTTGAGGAACAGGTCTCATTTTCTAATAAAGCTGAGAAATAAGAGTGTCAAAAACAAAGCAATACCGGGTTCTAATTCTTCTCTTTGTACTGAATAAGAACTGATGTAACTTCATGTTCTTATGAAGTTCCCACATTTTCCTGTACCCTACAGCTACTTCAGAATATTTGGAAAGGATAGGGCCTTTTAAATAACACTATTCATTAAATTCAATGACTTTAATAATAAACTAACTATAAGAACTATTTAGTTATTATGTTTTTGACACAGGGCTTCTCTGTGTAATGGCCTATTTAGTCACTTTTAAACATTATGAACATAATGTACCAGCTTCTTTACTTTCAGTATTTTAAAATCCATGAGGTCAGCAATATAGCTCAGTGACAGTATACCTGCGTACTTCATGTGAGGCACCACCAATACCACTGAGAAAAGTGGGGGTGGGAGTATGAATACAAAGTGCCAGACACAAAAGATACCCCCCCCCTTTCATTCAAGGAGCCGTTAGCATCTGCCACTGACAGAAAGGAGAAGGTCTGGGTGCAAGGCCTCCAGAATTTCCCATGAAGGCCCAATCCGTGTTCCCCAAATTGTACTGCCCAAAGAATGCGAGAGCAAGGAGATTATTTCCAGCTGCATCAGCAGCACACTTGGTATGGTCTGACTTTGATTAGTCCAAAAAAAGAAAGTTAGAATTGAGCAAATGAAAAGACAATCATAAGCTAGTCAGCAAGGCAGGAGGACGAATATGACGGGAGAAACTGCTGCGGTGGTAGGAAGCTGGGAGGAGGGCGGGCAGCAAATGGGAGAAAAGGAGATGAACTATCATAATAAATATTAACATGTGGACATCTCAGTAAACACAATGATTTAAAAGGCCCATTGCAAAAAAGATCAAACAGAACACTACGTCTCATACAGCTGTGCTATTTTCAAATGACAGGAGGTCTGGCTTGATTATAGGTCCTCATACTATGAACAGTGTTTACATTTCACAGATCTTGCATTATATGCCAAGCTTAATAGTTCCATGTGGGTAAAGCCTCTGATTAAGCAGAAGGCATCAATTAAATCACTAAGTAGTAAGCCTGCAGAACAGACTATAGCACAGAACAATTAGTGGACTTGCTAACTGTCGTTGCAGGCTGCAGATAGTGCCCGCCATATGAAGTCTCAGACTGAGGTAGAGCTGCTGCGGTCAAAGAGGTGCACATGGAAGAAAAATGACACCCTTGGCGTTTCATACAAAGCCAGATCCAAGAGCAGAACTTATTAGAGCCAAACGTGAACTCAGTAGGTTACACTAAAGTCACAGTAAAATACATATATAACTACTTACTGACAAGCATTCATAAATTAGATGAAAAATTTATTATAGGAAGTATTCAATTCATCAAAAATCTTCTTTCATATATATGCAAAAATAATGAAATCACATAAGAAAATGCTTTAGTGATTTCTTCAGTTACTTTATAGCTAGAAACAAACAAGCCTACCCTCCAGCACATTTAACCTTTTCTCTCTCTCTCTCTCTCTCTCTCTCTCTCTTTTTTTATATATACATTTATATTATTACACATAGAAGAACCACGAAACAATCAGGAATTATTTAAATATTACATTCATAGTGATCTGGCTATTTGTATTTGGCAACCTTGAAGTAAACATCTTTCCTATTGTTTGAGTCTAAAATTCTGAATGAATATCAATATCTATCATATCTCTTCTCTATTAACTTAAAACATCTATCTAGACCTAAAAACACCTTAACCCCTAAACAACTAAGCTTAATTGTAAGACTAAATTATCTGTTCTTCAACCTCATCAGAGACTTGAGAGGGAATAAAACCTGCTTTTAATTATTGGGCCACAGGAGGAAATATTCACTTTTAAAGCATTTCAACATGGAAATCAATGTCTGACTTCTTCCTTCTAGCTGTTTTAAGTAAGCCTTATAGGAAACCACTCACCCCCAGACACATGCTATATCCAAAACACAGCTCTCTATGAGGAAATAAAAACTGAAGTGGGAAGTGAAACACTGTGGATTTAGAATCTTGATGACAGTAAAAGACGCAAATAAACTCAGGTTGAAACTAGACTTTCAAAATCGACTCACTGAAACAAATGCTAGAAGGGTAAAGATGACGTCATCATCATCAGATGTTATTTAAACATTTACTATTAGCAAGAACTATAACTCAGAAAGATCATCCTTTTTGGGGTAAAGCTGTACAAATCTATATGTCTGTGTGTGCATGTAAACATATATCTGTGTGCACATGCATGTGTGCTTTAGAGAAAAGGCTATAAACAACTCGGAAATCATAATCTTGCATCTGTGTCCTGATGTTTAAGTTTCTTGAAATTATAAGGATAAGATTCTTCTCCTCAAACCCATTTTAAAAAATTCAGATATAAAACAATGATTGGGAGACTTCAAGCTTCTCATAAGCTCAATGGAATAAAATATCTGAAGTTGAAAGCATGCTGAACTTACCACTGTGTAATATCATACTTGTATAAAGTCAGCCATTGTAATAGCTGAATCAACACCATTAACAAAGCGTGTTAGTCACAGTCCATGCTGGCAGCAGGGTCAACGCGTGTGAAGGGGAAGAGAACAGGCCGACCAGAGGGAAGTGGAGGAGGAGTCAGCCTGCTCTGTGATGTGCACACAGCTGTAAACGCAGACTACACCGGCCACTTTTACGAAAGAGTTACTACATTTATTATATATACGTATTGAGACTACTTGCCAGACAGACATTTTCAACTTAATTACTCTTCTAAAGATATTATTCCAATATATTTCCTTTCAAAGCACTTCTAAAATAAAATGAATTGACATTCCATTCTTCATTCTGTCTTACTAGCCAGTCAATTAGTGGTATTTACTACAATAATATTGTTTCTACTAAGATTTCCTTAGTTATATTGAATCTTGTAGCATGTATCTTTCCAAATATACCTACAACAATAGTCCCTGTCTCGTAATGTTCTTCAAAGCAACCTCAGAAAGCACTTAAGTACCTGAACTCTGATATTATACATGATAACACTGTCAAAATAAAATAAAGGTTAAAAACCCAAACAAACATACATAGCTTTAAAATCAAATAGTGGAATTCTGGATGTATTACTGCAATTGATTAAATTGGGATTCCCGTAATTCTAGAAGAAATAAGGCTATTTTTAAATTTCTATTGTTAGCAGAAATTTTTATCATGTGTATTTTACACTCCCTTCCCAAATAAAGCCAACCTCCTATAACAATAGCCATAACAAAATGTTTCCAAGTCAATGACAAGACATAGCAACAAACAAGTTACATCTCAGGAGGAACGAGCTACCACTGAATGAGGCACTCTTAGCAAGGGGTGTGACCAACACTGACACGGAGGACAACAGTCCGTCCTGTAAGATTTTTTCACCAATTTGTCATCCCATTGCATAGGAATGCTATAATAAAGAAGTAACTCTCAAAGTTACACTCAAAGGTGTAACTCTCAGTGAAAAAATACTTTTTGTATACCATGAGAATCATTCAGTACATCAGTTAAACAGAATATGTGAAGACAAATGAGAAACAGGGAATACACATCAGAGGACTACATTAAGGCAAAGTGACATCTGAATTAGCAATACTTACCAATAAAATTACTAAAACACACATACACACATACACCCACCCACCCACACAGGGGCACATACAACAGAATCTAACTTTGTAGCCTTGGCTTGCTGAAAACATACCATGCAGGCCAGTATGGCCTTGAACTTCCGGCAGTCCTACTGCCCCTGCTCAGGGGTTCTGGGATTGTGGCACAGCCCACAAGGATGGCTTGGATGTAGGTATACCATATTACACTAATTCATTAGGGAGAATTAACTTGAGGACACTGTTTGTAGTCTTTGTACAGTTTTAAAATTAGAAATTGATAATGAAATAAACCCATGTAGCTTTTTAAAAGTTGTATTTGTAATCAATATTAACTCATATCGTATGAAATGTATTTCTATGAAATGTTCAGCCCAGAGATAACATGTGCACGAGGCCAAAGGCTCCATGCTCAGCACCGGGAAGAAAGCAACAACAACCAGAAAATAAGTAGAAAAAGAAGTCAAAAGAAGAAAAGCTGTGACATGGTACTGCTTCCTCATTAACTTACTCATTCACTTTACATCCTGATTACGGCATCCTTCCTCTCCTTCCTGTGCCCACCTTCACACACCCCTCCCCCGCATTCTCCTCAGAGAAGGGGAAGGTCTCTGTGGAAATCAATCTGTTGGTTTCTTAGAAAATTGGGGTTGGTTTAGCTCAAGACCTAGCTATACCACCCCTCCAGTCCTGGACATATACCCAAAAGATGCTCCACCATGCCACCGAGACACTTGCTCAACTATGTTCATAGCAGCTTTATTCATAATAGCCAGAACTAAAAACAAAATAGATGTTCCTCAACAGAAGACTGGATAAAGAAACTGTTGTGCATTTACACAATGGAATACTACTCAGCTATTAAAAACAAGAACATCATGAAATTTGCAAGCAAAAGGATGGAACAAGAAAATATCATCCTGAGTGAGGTGACCCAAACCCAAAGACACATATGGCATATACTCATTTAAAAGTGGATATTAGCCATAATGTACAGGATTACCATGCTACAAGCCACAGACCCAAAGAAGCTAAGTAACAAGGAGGGATCCAGGGAGGATGCTTGACTCCCATTTGGTCCTTGATTTTGCTTTTCACTGTCTGCTCTAAGCATGCTACCTGTGTTTATTTTCTCTCTCATCTCAACTTCTCATTTCCAGTATCACTTTCTGTCTTAGGTTTCAATAAAATTTGGCTTTACCAATTTACATTCAACTGAGACTAGATATTTATGAAATAGAGAACATAAACCACGATCTGCAAAGAATCTCTGTGATGGATAAGAACTTTTTAACTTATCTTATTTTAAATTAAATAAGAGGAATGGCTCAACGGATAAGAGTAGTTGTTGCTAATTCTGATGCTCTGAATTTACTTCTTTGTTCCCAGGAGGATAACTGACTCCCCAGATTGTCCTTTGGCCTCCACACACCCATGTGGTACACTACCATCTCTTCATAAATACATGTTAAAAGTTAAAAGACTGACAAAAGGATGGTTTGCTAATCTAAATGGTCCTTCATGTCAGTAATCTCTTCCATGCTCATGAGAAAGTGATAACCTAACTTGCAAATTTGGCCTGTAGGAAATTATCTGCTGTAAAAACGTAGGTTCTTCTTTTTACTTCTGTATCTTTACTGGGAATTATTTATCTAGTATTCATTAGATAGTCATCTAACTAAGAAGAGTAACCAGGCAAAAGCACAAAGGTCATTGTATCTGTAGGGATGTGCAGCTTTGCTCTGTCTGGTTAGCAGGTTGTCACCCATCACGTGCTCATAAGGGTCAGCTGTTTTTTGAATTCCTGTGTTTTATAAACTATATGAACAGGTGAAAGCAACTGCATAGTACTGTTAGAACAGAGCACAACTGAAAGCACTGACTTTCAATCTTAAAGTAAGTAACCAACCTCTAATTCAAATAGTAATAAAGGCAGGACCAAAAGCATGGTGAGAATTACTATACACTGGGTAGGTCTATAAAGCTCTACAAACGCTTAATTATGGAAATGAAAGGGCCTATTATTTTAATAGGACTTAGTAATGGTAATATGCAGACAGAATACCTTCTGTAATTAAGATCATCTGTCCGGGTAGACAGCCTAGACTCTGGGAAGGATGTGTGAAACCAGGTGCTTTTCTCTGATATTTATTACCACTGGCCACTCACAGTCTTCTTCCTCTATATAATAATTAGAACAAAAAAGAAAACCTGCTCATATTCCTATGTAGCATAAACTATGACCTGTATCTCAAATACTCACTCTTTTCTTTTCTCTTGAATTCATAAGATTACAATGATTATCAGGGTAGTTGCTATACGTTGAAATCAGGAATTCCTCCAAAAGTGCTTATGTTGGAGCTAAATCAAGCAGATGGGGCCTCTAGGAAGCAATTCAGTCATAAGCACTCCATCTTGCTACTAACGGTATTTGGTCAATGAGCTGTCCCTTCTGCCTTTTTGTTTGAATTTTTGTTTTCTTTTGTGAGGTCCCAGCAGTGAGGTACCAATCTACAAGCAGGAAACAGCCCCTTACAATGCAGAAAACCTGCTAGCACCTTTACCTGGTACTTCCAAGCAGCCAGACTCTATTACTTACTAATTCCCAGTTTAAGAAATTGTCACCACAGGAACAGAGAGACAAAAATCAACCAGTCTCGTCTACAGCTCGGAGCAACCACGGAATTACATGTGGCTAGAGATGTACTTGTGACAGTGAGGTGTGAGGCGTGCGGCATTCTGCACAGAAAGGGTATAATTTCCTCATCGGAATGGTTCTATTAAGTGAGAACTTATTATGGGACTGTTGCTGTATGCGCTGTCTCCAGCGTCATTATTTGAAACCATCTACCACGATGAAAAGAGGAGTCTCAGGGAGCCATGTGCTGTTACTACAGCCTGCAGTCAAACACAGTGCCACGGCACTCAGGAGAGCTATACATACTGTGCACAGGGAGCTCAAACTCTACGTAGCAAAGTTGGGATTTTATCTCAATCTGCATGATCTCAAAACTCACACATTAACAAGTGAGCTAAAATGTCTCTCAAATTTCCTAAATCTTTGCCCCCTTTTTTTCCAACACAACAGAGGAAAATAAAATGTTGAAATCATTCCTGTGCATGAAAGAGGATTATTAATTATTAATTTAACACAAGTGAATGACTGGATTCCTAGGAGGCACTGCAAAGGCTGGAGAACCATGCTGGTCTGCTGACAAGTTTTCTTCCAACCCTAAGGTTTTAGGTACTTCTAACAGAATTTTCATAAAATTCATCATTATGAACATTATTTTATTTTTTTGAACAAAAATTTATGTATCTTGGATAATAATTGAATACAACATTAGAATTCCAGACAGAAAGCAAAATGGTACAGAGGAAAAATAATCTCAGCTCTCATTCTAATAAAATAGAGTTAGATAGTTAGTAACTCCTGTGAAAAAAAAAGGCCAGAATGTAAAATAAGACTTCTGTTCATATATTAATAAGACTTCTGTTCATATATTAATAAGACTTATGCCAATGTTTCATGGAGAAAATTACTATAACCTACTTCTCTACCTACCCGTCTCCAAGCTCCATACACATGGAAAAACAAAGACAAAACTATACCTTCAACAGCTGACTGTGTTTCTTCTATTTGGGGAACAAAAATTCTGATCACACTTGTATTGATGTAAATCAAAGGTAAATTGCGGGAAGTCAGTGTATGGCTCCTCATGGGCTGACCGGAAGACTTTCTTTTCTCTCTTTGGGTCCTTGGGAGTTTAGTGTGAAATATGCTTGCAATAGCATTCAATAAAGGAAAGCAAAGCACAATGTCAAATGCTTGCGCAGAAAGAAGAATTTCGTGAAGAAAATGAGGTGAGCCATCCATTAACCCTTCAGATAACTTATGGAAACTTCTTCGCTCATTTCTTGAGGTCAGCTTGTGGCGGACATTTTTTGTTACGGCTTTTGTGTATGTCAGAGAAAGAAATCCATGCTGTTGATGAGCGCCATCTACAAGTTTTGCAGTTGTCTGTTCCAAAAAAGGAAAGCAAAAGACACATTTCATTTTTAAAAGGAGACAATCTTTATGAGAGAGAGATTAAAAAAAAAACCCTAGTATGTTGGCCTTTTTGTATTGGTCATCTTACACTTAATAAACATGACAGTGGTCAATTCTATGGAGAAATTAAAAGCTTCCATGGATTTTAGATTGAGGTACCTGAAGATTAGGAATTCCCTGAGAAAATCCTACTTTACACTTAACAACATGAAATTAACTGGAACAAATGTATTGCCCTCCCAGCACCTCGCCCCACAGCTGAGGGGATGGTCTTTAAAGCTACTGCGCCCATGGCGGCCTTTGCGAAGGAAGTCGGCCAGGTCTGTGATGTCATCACCCCTAGGGCGTGTGCGTGCGTGCGTGCGTGCGTGTGTGTGTGTGTGTGTGTGTGTGTGTGTGTGTGTGTGTGTGTTTGTGGGGGGGGGGCTAGGGAATGAACCCAGGGTCTTCACAGGCTATGGAAGTGCTCTACGTCTGAGTTCAGTTGCCTGTTAGATTTTAGACTGGACTTTATAATGAAGGAAGGTGCAAAACTTTGTATGCATTTTCAAGTCAATTATTTGACCATTGGGAAAAACATAGAATGTCATCATTTAGTGCTGAAATAACAATTTCTCCTAGTGGTCTCCCTCAGCACCGTTTTAACCCTTCCAGCCTTCCTCTCTGCATCTACTCCCTGCTTCTCTTGTTTTTCTCTCTATGCTCAATGCAAACAGAACCAAAGTAAAGGTAAATAAAGCACTGCTTTGATCCCTGGGGTGCTGGCCATTAGGCAACAGCATGGGAAGGGCCTGCTGTCACCCCAGTGCACAAGGCCACAGCAAAGCTCCATCCCCAGGTCTCCAAACTGTGCTGTGAGGAGAACACTACAGTAACCTAAATAATCCAGTTCATAGTAAGCTTTTATTCAAACCATGGAAAATTATAAAGGCATTTCAATATGTGAACGCAAAAAAAAAAAAAAAATCAGTGAAACATGTTGAAAGAAACAGCCTTGGAAGGTAAGTACATAATGGAAAGGCTTTAATCTTCTTAAACTGCTGTACCTGTGTTAACTAAGGATTAGAAATACACTTGGCCAAAACTGAGGCAAAATATTCCCTTTCATATGGTAAAAAACAGCATTTTATTTAAACTTTAAATGAGCAAAATGTAAAATGAATAGTTAGAGACAGCAAATAGTTAAGGCATTTCCTGAGCAGTACCTCTGCTGGAGTGATGCTGAGGACTGTGCTCAGGGGCTTCCTCACGCAGCAGCGTGCAGTCCCTTTCAGAGATGCATCCCTACTCTAGGGCAATTATTTTTTAAAATGTAGTTAGAGTTTGAGGCCAGCCTGGTCTACAATGTGAGTCCAGGACAGTCAAGGCTACACAGAGAAACCTTGTCTCGAAAAACAAAAAAACAAAACAAACAAACAAACAAAAAAAGAATCTATTTAAAATGTAGATAGAAAAATGTCAAAAATGTTAAAAGATTCATAATGAAGTTTGTGGGGCCGTCTGAAGACATTTGAAGTGACTAGGAACGTTTCTGAGCTCAGGGTCAGCCATTGCTGCTGAGGAACAGGCAGCTGAGCATGGAGACGCATGACAGGAACCCCACACACCATCTACCGACACACACGCCATGCCTCAGACGCACACTTCTAGTACTAAAGGTGCTCATAGAAAAAGTTAAAAACCAAGTGAAAAGAAGCATTTGTTGTTATGCAGATAAACTGGTCAGCTTACATGTAAGGGGACAATCATAGGAAATATTTTATAAGGGTAATATCTAGGCCTTTTCACCTTTATAAAGAAATGAGAAGTATTTTACACATGCTGAGAAAACAGCAGTGTTTATAGTGACTTAGTAGAATAAATATCATGTACATTTTAAATTTTCATGAATTTTATTAACTTTAATAATGACACTCAAAAGAATGAGTATAACAACGTATTTACATATGCTGCACTATTCAAAAAATATACACATCAGCTACGTCTGAAAGTTACGAGGATGCAGCCTAAATTCATTTTGTACCCAGAAAACAATGGAAGAATGAACTTGTCTCAATTCAATACAGCGATAGATAAAATACATCCAATTAGCTGTGAGAGGATGACAGCTGCATAACAGAGAAAAACTAACCAAACCAAATAGCAGTCTGGGCTAGAAGTAAACGCTGTATTGGTCAACTCCCGATCAATCAACACAACAGACATCCACCTCACGTAATAACTTACTTTGATTTCCTTATATTGATAACAACATTCTTATTCAAAAACTCAGAATAGCACTAGTATGTACAGGTGACAGCTAGAGCATGATAGAAAGCCAATTTATGACGCAAAAATACGTTGTATTTCACTTATAAGGTAAATGTGATTGACACAGTGACAATCGAGAGCTGACTTACAGTTCCTTCTTTGGGTACTTTTTAGAGTAACTTGGGCATATAGATTTAAAGTGATTTCTTACAGAAGAAAAGAAGGTAACAATTACTGAGATAGTCCTGCTTGCTGAGGGGTCAAATCAGCAAGGTGCATCTGTTCAGCTTGTCAGTACAGGAAGGAACACACCACCACACTGCCCCAAAGACCAGACCAAAACCCTTCCTGCAGGCTTGAGGTGGTAGGAACAGAGAAGATGAAAAGAAAAAAGAAAAGAGAGAGAAGAAAGAAAGAAAGACAAAAGAAAGAAAGAAAGAAAGAAAGGAATAGAAGCAGCAAGCAGAGAGAGCGAGAGCAAGAGAGCAAGAGTGCTGCTGGAGAGATTTTAAATTCTGCTCAAGTTTGCCCAGGTTTAAATCTGAACTATTCCTCAATATGGCCCCCGTATGCACTTTCTTCTGCCAAATCATTCAGGTGGAGGTAAATAAAAAAATAATAAAATAATTGCTTTTTGTAAACAATTATTACTTTAAGTTTTTAGTCAATCCACCATGAACTCATTTACAAAAGGAAAATCTTCCAAAAAGTCAACATAGCAATGAAAAATGATAAAATATAGTAATAAATGTGATACAGTTCTACCTTTGCCTTTTGGTACATTTATTTAATTGCTACTAAGAAAGATAGTTACAAAACATGAGCAGATTAAAAGAATAAGAAACCTTAATTTTAAACATAATTTTAGAAAAATTCAGAATATTCAGAAAATATTCTGAATCTGAATGATATTCCTAATATCATTAGACCTATTGCAAAGTAAAATAAATACAAACAATTTAAAATATAGTCTCAAAAATCAAAATTATTAAATGAGTCTCACCACAGGTTTTTCTTTGCACTGCAGAAATACTCCTTCAAAATGTCCCGACTGCCAACCTTCCCCTGGCCTGGAAAACATAGTGCACTTTATCTGTTCTCTTCATTTCTCTCGATTAAAAAAGGGATCATACATGACCATAACAATAGCTGTAAATTAAAGCACGCCACGCTGTACCAAGCACAGATGTGCCAGTGCACCTGCAGAACCACTCACGCACAACAGCATGCCACTGGCTCTGCATGGAGCACTTCTTCTAACAGAAAAACTGTTTCACCTTTACCAAGCTTTGCCTCTCCCATAGATGAGAAGGTACAGAGAGGTACAACTCTTTGCCTATTTTGTTAATCTCTGTAACTCCAGTATGTAGCCAGAGCCCAGCATACAAAATATATTAATAAGCATATCATTACAATGATAAATTACGTAAAATCTAAAATTTACATAAGTTTAACAGTAAAGCTAAGGTAAGTTATAGTACATACTATTCATGTCAGAAATTCAGTGCTTGTACTGATGTGTTACATGAAAGATCATTTCATTTTAAGTATACTGTACTGGAAAGTAATTAAAGAAAAATCAACAAATGCTAAATAGCAATTCACTGTAAGTATTACAAAAATAATTACCACCTGATTATTAAGATAATGTTACAACACGTTCTACTACTTGTTATGTTTGTTAGGTAACAATTATACATAGCAACTGAAATATTTTATGTTTCACAATGACAATTTTCAGCTATTTATTATGGACTTGTACTTATTGATATAAACAGTATAAAGTATAAGAACAGACAAATATAGAAGTAGAACTAGAATATGTTTGCAGAAATATTTTAGGGAATGTAATAATAGGTCAGTACATTTGCAAAATAACTTTGGACATCTACAGTTACACAATAAAAACAGTTGAGCTGAGGGATATAATGAACCCATTATGAAAATATATTTTAAGACTATTTCTAAGAGAAATTACTGTGAAAGTGAAAATATAATACTATTTAAAATATTTTTAATAGCATCTTTGCATTTTATATTATATTTTAGTATGCTTAGTATATTTTGTAGTATATTTAATAGTATAAAGCCAAAAAAGGAAATGGCTTTAGGAAACACTAATGGCAAGATCATTTAAAACACTGAAAAATATCTATTACAAACAAATCATATATTCCCATACTCTTACTTTGGATACAGAGGGATTACACAGGGAATAATGTGGTTTTAGGTTTATCTATGACATTTATAAGATTTACAATAAAGGAGAAGTCTCCTAAGTGTTGGAGTTCCACCTCAGTGCAGCTTACAGAGCAAGAAAAAACAGTATGCAGCAACAATCAGACACTTCAATTGTGTCCTAGGCATCTTAGCAAATCTATAACACATGGCATGCACTTGTGGGGTATTTGTAAAAGCAGTAATGTGGATATTTATGAAGAGCTATATGCCATGTTATAAAATTTTATTGGATTTGAATGAAAGAATACTAAGACAACAACTTCATCTGTTAAGCATTCTCTTTGACAGTAATCATAATTGTAAAACAGAAACATCCTTATGGTGCCTTGCTCTAAGAGAACACAGCTGTCCTTTATGTGTTACTCACTGTTTACCTGCTTTGATAGTGGTCAATATTGAAGCTCTCTATCTTACATTTCACTTTGGTGTACACATCCTGCATATCTACGGACGCACTGAGATCTTCCAGTTCGCTGACCATGCAAACCTCTGCAAAAAGAAACAAGCATTACTATCAAGAGAGTCCCTCATAATCAACATTAAAATTTCGTATTTTACACTGGCTAACACATTCTGACCATCTAAAGGGCACTAAGAGTACACAAAGCTCTATACTTATTAGCAGCATTAGTGTCAAAAGCGCCCTTATGTTAAGAGAAGGCATATATCTATCTCGAGTTAGGCAACCCAGTTATTATTTGAATAGACGAATCTGTTACCAGTCAAGGATATCTGAATACTGACAATGTAGCGTATAGCTATGCACAGAGAGTAAGTCACTCACACATCCTGGGTGAATTTTGATTATCGACAAGCAAAATTAGATTGTACAAAGTCCAAGAGAATATGAACACATAAACTTCGTACAGTGATGAGATAAAATGTTAGCAACATTCTTAAAACACTTGAATAAGAGCTAATTAAATTGTAAATGATGACATTGAAGAAAACTACACTTAATATATTTTCTAATAGCAGTAATAATTTTATTTCTGTAGTAAGGAATAAGAAATATTCCTGTACCTGTGCCTTTGTTCTCAAGATCTGGAGCAAAGAGCTTTATAGTAACTTTGGGGAGCACCCACTGCATCCATAGACTAACACGCCCACTGGACCCACCAATGGTACTAGTAGTTTGCTCCAAGGTAACAGAATCTGAGAATGGTGAATCATCAGCAGCTTGAATGGAATCTCCCTGTGGTGAGGAAAAAAACAACAAAACAAAACACATCAAATGTTGATACGCCAGGAAAAAGAGGTGAAATAAAATTTATAACTTAAAATGATTATTTTAACTTTTCCATATTATATATTATGATCATATAAATACTACTAATGCTAACGCTCAAAGCTAACCATCATAAGCATGCACTCCACCAGCTATTTCAGTAGTACTTGTAGCTGTGCGCCGTTCCAGCTTTCTCTCCAAGTATATAAGGATTACACCAACGGTTGCCTCCTTTCTAGATCAAGGATCTACAATTAGCCAAAGGCCAGAACCAGCTGTGTAGGATGCACTTGTATCAAGTCACAACCGAGGCCTTTATTTACTGTGTCTGCCTTTTGATGGAGATGACTAGCTGCTGCAGGGAAGCTGAGGACCACAGGCTAAAGGCATTTATCCTCTGTCTCTTTACAGGAGAAATGTCTTTGACATAAAACATTTATGAATGATTTTTTTTTAAATGTAAAAGTGATTTGCTCAGTTTAACAATCAAGAAAACATTTCTCTTGGTAGACTACGATTTCATAAGAATGTTTTTTTTTTTTTAATGAGTGCAACCTAGAGAAATAAATTATGAACTTATTCAGTTTCTTAGGTATATATTAAATTTGTTTTGTATAAGAGCCCAAAATCCATGGTAGCAAACGTGCTGTAAAAGGTTTGGTGGGGTTTTTTGCTTGTAGTATTTTGTTGTTGTTTTCAAAAGCTTTTAGTAGCCTAGAACAAAATAAACCCTTCCATTTGAGGTTAAACTGGAGTTGCATAGCTCCAGTCTCAGATGCAGGAAAAAACGCTGCTAGACGGAACCTTTGCTGCTGCACAAGTAGAAGATGCACTTGGACACATGCACATCTCTGCATTACTTCATTTGATTGACTAGGAGGCACTATAATATATCAGGATAAGGGCTTTATACACCACTCATGTAATTTTATATAACAATTCCACTTTCCAGAGTCCATTCCCCTCTCTGTAAATTAGTTTTTTACAGCACTTTATGCTTCGAATCTAGAGAACACAAGAGCATGAGCAAAAAGGAAGGATTTCCACATAGCAAAGACTTCATAAGTGGAGGTTAGTTACTGAGCAAGCACACCAGTCCTCAAGACCCTGCAGTTGCTCGTTCCCTCTTGCCATCCTCAGTCCGTCGTTTCTCCAATGGGACACACATGTTCATCTGCACAATGAAGGGCTCTAACAGGCCGGAGCATGGCAGACACTGCACACAGATTGTCTTTTTACCCACTTTCCTCTGCCTAGATTAAAAACCTTTACATTCCTAAAACTAGTCTCTATTCCTCATTTGGCCACTTCCTCCTCCTGAGGATGACAACCAAGGTCCAACTATCAAAATATTTCAGCCCAACAAAGAGAAGCCCCCTATCGGCTGCCCTAATTAACATGTCCAACCAAAACCAGCCAGGCAATTCTATGACCGGGTGCCCTCTTTTACCTTTATAACCTGCCATTTGTATACAAGTCCCTTCTGTCTCCTTTGTACACAGAAGCATTCCTTTGCCCTTCTGCGACAAATATCCCTTACCACCTTTTCTTGCCCTTTTCTCTCCTCTCCCTTGCTCCCTTGCTCCTCTCCCTAGTCTTCTGTCTCCTGCCTTTGTCTCTCATTCCCTCCCCTTACCACTCTGGGGCGAGCAAACCTCTGTGCTGACAACTTGGTCTTGAGGTGTCCTGTGGGATACCAGTGCTTTCATGCATCCTTAATCTCATGGTTCTCTGCTGATTTGAATGTCCAAAACAAAATGCTTACTTCCTAGGCTATGTAATCATGCAAGAGCAAAATGCCTCTTAGAATTTTTGAGAAGATGTGCAATAGTGGTCAGATTGTTACTTTCTACTGGCAGATGGTCAGAGCAGAAGCCACTACTCTCTAGGTCAAGCATACCTGAAAGAGAGGGGTCTGACTAAAGCCTCACACACAAGGAGTTAAGAGCATCCTATGCGCAGGCCACCAGGTCATCAGGAGGCTGCACCAGGGCATTTACCTTGTCCACTCTGCTCTCACTTAAAACATCTTTCAGTGAAAAAACAGAAGGAGCCAAGGGCAAATGTGAACAAGAGCTCACAAGGAAGGTATGACTAAGCACAACAAACAAACAATAACACAAACAAAACACAACAACAAACTAGTATCCTAGGATTTACTGAGACAGAAAATTATTAGTCAGCTCCCTGTCCCAAACATAGCCCAAGGCTGTTTGAGGGTTTTTTTCCTAAACATTTCTATAAAATAAGGAGACTTTAAATCTATCATAGCCGAAATTTCTAGGACTTAAGAAGCTACATAAATTTATTTTTGGTTAGTTGTCTAATATAAAATCCAATAAAAAGCACCAACTATTTCCAGAGCACATGTTTTTTACAAAGCAAATCAATAAAAGATGACACAATGTGGCTATTATGCCTTTTTAAACAGATAGTTTCTAGAACAGAAACATTCCTAATCATATCCTCCAACTAACAGCATGCCCCATGGGAAGAAAGGTACGGAGAAATAGCATCTAGTCAATCCTTTAGCACCACTAAGTATCCTGATAGAATACTGAGAGCTGTGGCTTCCAGCTTAGTAAGAACTCCTGAGAAACTTTTATGCTATTGTGTCATGCAGTTTCAATTTTCTTTTTGGATTTACAACAGTTGCTGTGTTATGGTTAAACATGTTTCTATATTAATTTCCTTTTTTATTTAGCAAATCTATAGTGAAAACAACCCCCATAAATGGTAATGTTTAACTGTTTTCCTACACCTTCTTAGTCCAATTCTAAAATAAAAATTCATGGCTAATTAACCAAAATATTGAGTTTATTTTTCTAGGTAAATGTATCTCGGTTCATCTGGAAGAAGAAACATTTCAGCCCTTTATCCTGGGCCTGCTTCAGAGCTCTGGGAAGATCACAGTTGGCCACACTGCTAATCTTTCTTATCAAAACAACCCCAGCAGCTCTTGTTCAATCACACATCCTCCCAAGGGGCTAACACTTGCACTGTTGTTTGTCCTGCAGTCAGCAGGAACAAGTGGCCTGCTGGGGCTCCTGCACCTTTGCTCTCACTGTTTCAGAAAGTCAGGTTTTAAGCACACAACTTAAGTCTCACCCATACTTCCCAGTTTACCAGGACACAAAGGCAAAGGCAGGAAGCTGAAGCTGTGTTTGCAGAAAGTAGACTGCTTGTGGCAGCTTGTCAGCATGAGAGTATCACTGAGCAGAGGCTCAGTTTCAGGTGTCTGGGATCCTACAGATACTTTTTTTTTTTTAATTTTTTTATTATTAATTTATTCTTGTTACATCTCAATGGTTATCCCATCCCTTGTGTCCTCCCATTCTTCCCTCCCTCCCATTTTCCCATTATTCCCCTCCCCTATGACTGTTCCTGAGGGGGATTACCTCCCCCTGTATATGCTCATAGGGTATCAAGTCTCTTCTTGGTAACCTGCTGTCCTTCCTCTGAGTGCCACCAGATCTCTCCCTCCAGGGGACATGGTCAAATGTGAGGCACCAGAGTTCGTGAGAAAATCATACCCCACTCTCCACTCGACTGTGGAGAATGTTCTGACCATTGGCTAGATCTGGGAAGGGGTTTAAACTTTACCACCTGTATTGTCCTTGGTTGGTGCCTTAGTTTGAACGGGACCCCTGGGCCCAAATCTGCCTATCATATTGTTCTACTTGTAGGTTTCTAGGACCCTCTGGATCCTTCTACTTTGCCATTCTCCCATGCGTCTCTCATCTAGAGTCCCAGTAGGCTGCCCTCCCCTCCCTACAGACACTTGTACTTAGTGCAAACAACAAAGGATTCATTTTTACCAGATTCCATATTCAAATCATCGAAAAACAAGTTTTGACCTACACAAGTAAGACAACTTACTTAAAATCATAAATAAAAAGAAATCAATGACTTTCTTTGAATGGAGATTTGAATCAGACATTTAGACATTGTAGACATTCCTCTACAAAGAGGAAGCTCATTCTTAGAGGTGAGGGAAGAAAATCGGGGATCAGGCTGAGATCTGTAGCGCTCTTTCTTTTAAACTCTATTTAGGGTGTTTAGGCCTCAACCCCCCTTCCAATCTCCCAACCCTTCATAAGAGAGAGAAGGGTAGTATGGAGGGGGCCCCTTTACTTCTCCAAGCTGTTTAGGGTCAATTGGGTTCTTTTGGGCTGTTCCTGTCTCTGTCAACAGCAGATGAAGCCAGCAATCTCCTCCAAGCCACTGCTCTCCAAAGTGTTTCTCTCTCTCTGTCTGCTCCAAACCGAGATATCATCTCTGGTCTCTCCAAATTGGTACACGCCACACACCAACACTACACACCACACCACACTCTCCCTGCGCTCTTATTTATATCCTCAGAGCCCTAGACCACACCCCTCTTCATGCTCCACAAGGAAGGCCATCACCAGCTGACAAAAGCCACACCCCTCATGAGACAATTAACAGGTGTGGACAAGCGAAGGCTCAAAATGAAATCCCACACTTGGGACTAAAACAAAAACGTATTTATATAACCCAACTGAGTTTACAAAGAAACCAAAACATTCATTACAGAGATCTTTTTCTCCAGTTAAAAGAACCTAACAAGCTACCATGGAGAAAAGAACTGAGTACAGTTCTGTTCTGTTGCTTGAAAGGTTACTACCAAAGTCAACATATTACATGTTTATTTTCCTTGTCCCCTCTGGTACCCATATTTTCTGCTCAAACTTAGAAAAGTATTCAGTGTGTTGATCACATATTCAGTTCAGTGCTACTGTAATTATACATCATTTGGGTTAGAACTAAGCAAATCATGATGAGTGACAGGAACAGGTTCACTGTGTTAGGAAATCAAGTACTAAATTAACTAAAGATTAATTAAAGATATTTGGGTTCAGCTTCTTCTCTCATCTTCCATCCTTCTCCAGTCTCCTGACTGGATAGAGCACTGAGCAGAAACAAGAGGATTAGAAATACCTGCAGGAAGAAATAGAAACTTGCAAAAAAGGAAAAGGAAAAAGAAAAAAAAATTAAATAAACAAGATAGGAAAAATACAAAGCAATGAAAGAGTAACATAGGAAGGTGGGAAGTGATTACAGGACATGAAAGAAAATAAGTTCCAGAAACAAACAGTACAGATAACAGAGAATGTGGGGGGTCATGTTGTCTCAAGTGACGACATCTGAGAATTATCTAGAACTAAAGGTAAATAGCCCATAAGACACCATGAATTAGGCAGCATAAAGCATCTACATGTGGTGATGACTATTTACTACAAAAGAAAATTTAAGCAGTACATTAATCTTACGAATTTGTACATTTGAGACTCTGGACTCAGAATGCAAAGATTTAAATTCTAGCTTTGACATTTACTCTCCTTATGACCTCGGGGAAATTACTTAACCTCTGTAGCAACAAATTCTTCACTTTGAAAGTAGAAATAGCATCACCCAGCTAAAGTACTCTCTTGAGAATGCAAAGATAATGCCTGTAAAGCCATTATTTTAAGGAGTACTCCCAATGAAGAGCACTGTGAATCTCTTTGACGAAAAGTGACATTTGCCTTGAAAACTGAACAAGTCTGTATTCCCAGCTCTCACAAAGACAACAGCAAAACTGAGATTTATCCAGAAGTGAGCAGTCAATCTGTGATAGTTACTGACTTACTGATATACTCTTCTTTTTAAACTATCATAATTAAAAAACTATCATTTAATTTCGCTTTTAATTTTCCCATGAGTCTGTGTGTATGAGGAAGATTCTGGATACTAATTATACAGCTCTATGCTATTGTCCAGTATACTACTTTGTTACAGCAAGGAAGGTGGTGACCATCTTCAGTCCCAGCACTTTGGAGGCAGAGGCAGGTGCATCCGTGAGTTTGAAGCCAGTCTAGTTTATGTAGCATATGCCAGGCCAGCCAGGGACGTATAATGAAACCCGGTTTCAAAAAACAAACAGACAAAAGAATAAAATATAATAAATTTCTTTAAATCAATACCTATACATTGGAAAATAATATTAAAAATAGTTATTAAAAACTTGCAACAAAGTTTGCTGACTAATATGCTAATAAAGTATGTGATCTTTCATAAGTCAACACATTGATTGCGGGGGCCTGTGCTGTCTTGAAATGGGAGCTTAGTGAGGACGATGCACTGAGTGAGCTGGAGTTTTACTGTCACTTCATGTAGCAAAGATCATCATGCAGATGCAGATCATGTGACACAGCATGAGAAGGGTCAGGAGCACAGCTGTAATCAAAACATGTGTATGTATGTGCTCTGTGCCCAGATGGCTCTCATCACATACAAGGCTGCTAATATGGAGGTTTGCTGTAACCAGAAGACAATGTGAATGCAATGATGACTAAGAGAAGCAAAGGACTGCAGAGCTGCCAGAAACGCCATGCTCAAGGGAGCACTGGGACAGACTCAAATGTTTACACAGTCTCTCGTGACGTGCGGGTTCCGTGTCTCTGGGCTTTCCAATGAGACAGCAGCTTTTACTATATGCAGGTGGCATATCTGAACACGCAGGCAATTCCAGGAAAAAAATCAAGATACTTGTTATATGGGAACTCAAAGGATCTGAAAATGGGGAAACCAAATGAGTCAAAGGTGGAAGGAAGGAATTAGAAAGGTCATAAAGCAAATTTTATGAACACTATAAGCAAAAGAAAATGAGAAATAAAAGCTTGGCCCAAAGTTTCAATTTTGTTTGAACTAATCAGGCACAGGACGAGTCACAGCTGACACACTCTTACACACTGAGAAAACAATCACCGAATTTTCATGTCATCCTTTACTACTGAATTATTAAGGAGGGCAATTTAAATCCGTGTGTATTCACAGTTCACTGCAATTCCCACATAAATACTTAATTGAAAGGAAAAGGAAACATTAAGGTATGTAAAATATAAACATCTAAGATGTAAAGTAAGTTTGAATTCTACCACTCATGCTCACATGAGCACCATCTCCACAGCAGCCCTCCTTCACTTCAGAAAAAGCACTTGAAGAGACTCTTCAAGGAACGAGCTTCCCCAGAGACTGGGTGCAGTGACTACTGTGAGTAGCCAGTGCCGTCTGCCTCTGGCCACACCATCTCCATAAGAGGAGTACCTATTGTGCAAATGACTGCTTCTTCTCTGCTGCTCAATCCAAACTCAGCATTGTTTCCTACAAGCTCTTTTACACAGTGTTTTTGATAATGAATTCCCAAATATATTGCATTAAAATTCTTGCATTTTTAGGCTTTTTGTCAAGCCAATCAAATTAATTCAAATTAATAAATTCTCACTTATGGAATTCATTACTTACCTTTATAACAAAATTTGAGAACACAAGTGCTCTAATTTAAGTGAACTGAAGTTCAGCCATTGAAAGAGGTTTTTAAAGTCCTAGTAAGTTTGCCTTTTGTTTCTTTGGTGGAGTTCTGGATTGAATTGAACCCAGGCTAGTGGTCTACCACTGAGCCACATCTGTGGATAAGTTTAGTTTTAAAATAAATGAATAAAATCCTCCCAGCCCTAACTGACCTCACTCTCTTCATCTCTTCCTTTTAAAGTGTCTTCACTTTGACAAATGAAGATTATTCATTCTTCTAGTCCATTACATTGTAACTCTACTAAAATAAAATTGTATTGTCTGGCTTTATTAAAATCTCATTAATTTATTTAAAAAATATAAATTATTACTTCCTCATCAATCAATACATTTCCCAAAAGATATCCCATAATGATTTCTGTACAACTGTCAATACTGTTTATTTAAACTACAGCTCATATTTAGGCCAAGATGTCTTCTGTACTGACTACATATTGCATGCTTCTACCACACGCCATTTGCACTATGAAGTAGATGAACGGCAAGTCCCAACAGATATGAAACCTTGTGAGGTCCCCACCATGCCATGATTTCTAAATGCCCCCTTTAAAGGAATACTTCCATAGTAGGAAGTCCCAAGGCTGACATTCTTGTCAACACAAGACTGGCAAACAACTGTTTGATGAAATACTTTTATCTCCCACTAAAACAAATGACTCTCAATTTAACTGCCTGTATTAACTCCCTTGCAGCCATCTTTTCTAGCAACTTGCTACTTCAAACTTCAACCACTCTGTTTCACACACTGTTATTATCTTACAGGTCATAAAAGGTATACTATTAAAATGAGTATTCAGAGCTGGGCAGTGATGATACACGCCTTTAATCCCAGCACTCGGAGGCAGAGGCAGGTGGATCTCTATGAACTTAGGCCAGACTAGCCTACAGAACAAGTTCCAGGAAATGCAAGATCACACAGAGAAACCCTGTCTGGAAAAACCGGAAAAAAAGAGTATTCCATAATTATGTTTGAAAATTGCTACAGCTACAATGAATCAAGCAGTTTACTATGATAGTTCCCAATGCTTTTGAGAGCATCAACACTGAGGCTTTCTGCTTAGGAACTCACTGTCTTACTCTAACAGACCTGCCAGTCTGTCTACTTCTCATTTATAAGAGGGGGAAAAAGAAAAATCTCTATCACTTTAGGTCACAGAACTGGGCAGCACAGAACACAGCAGAGCTCCCTAGGGGCCTTCTCAGTCTGTCAGCTTCCATGGTGGTGAGGTCTCTTTCCCTTTCACCGGTGATGGAGAACCTCTCCTTGGGTAACATAGAGTTTCAAACCACTTACCTCAGTGGTCGTTCCTATGTCAGCAGATGGGCTGCAGGTGCTGGTGTCTGGTGGAGCTGTGCCTACGCTGCTCCGAACTGGAGAACCCGGGACAGGCCCTGCCATGGTCTCTGGGTAGACTGATGATGGACTAAGATTGCCTCTCTTCTGAAACTTATTCCAGACTTTACTCATGGTATCAGCCAATTCATAAAAGAGCTGGACCTGAGCACAGGGGAGTGGGGAAAAGAACGACATTTTCAAGTTCTACTCACACCCCAGTCACATGATAGGTATGAGACCATGAGCACGTCCAGAAGCATGAGCATGTACAAAACAGCAAGCAGGGCACCACGGCTCTGGGTTCCTTTATATTAGCCTCAGACTGTGCTCTTTACAACCCAACATTTCTGTGGACGAAAGCAGTAGAGGGAAGCTATTATTGAGACTTCACTATTGAGAAATACATTCCTTTTATGATATGATAATGCAACAAACACAAATGCCTCTTAAACAGACAACTAGGTTAAAAGTAAAAAGCAAATACTTTGGTAAGTGTACTTTGTGTACACTCTTTTTTCCAGATAATTTCCATATCTAACTGTTCTCTACTTTTCTGAAGTAAAAATGAAATGGGATTTCTTGCAAGGCAAGTAAAAAGAGTGACATAATATAGAAGAGGAAAAAGAAAATACTACATTATGAGACTTCTAGAGACAGAAAACATATCCAACTAACTTCCCCTGGGATATGTCATTCCAATATTCAGAGGAAAAACTGTTTAACTTGTAAATTGTTTGACTGAGTTCTAAGATATTTATACAAGATTTCATAAATAAGCATTAATCACGGAGTTTGTATGAGAACATATCGGCATATACTGTATAAAACAAGCCCGGGGGTAAATGCAAACATAACATATAAGCAAATCCACAGCTGGATACCATACTGTGATTGCCATTTTAAAAAAGTGAAATTCTCCTATTTATAAAGAGTTTCAGCCCCAGGACACATCCAGATGATGAGGCTAGCTTCTCATGTGGGCAGCAAAGATACACCGAAACGCTGCTGTCCACACTTCCTCAATTCAAAGCCCTGCGCGGTGCACAGCTCTCTACTGCATTTTGTGCAGTGAAGCCTCAAATCCCGAGTCATGGGTGTTCTTAAAGGATATAATGGCTACAGATCCCTCCCCCCAAAAAATTCATAGAAAAAACACTTCAAGTCTATTTCATAAATAAGATTTTTCTCTTAAAAGAAACAATTTTGTTGGAACATAAATACTTATGAATAAAATTTTCTCTTTTCATTAAAATAAAAGAGCTGTCTAAAAGGAAGAGCATTAACCAAAGGAAATAAATTCTACTCCCAAGGGTTTAGGTTTATTTACTTAAAGGCACGATACTGTTTTTATTGTCACTACTTCTAATTCCTTCCACTATTATGTGTTTAAAATGATGGAAAAGCACATGTGCTTAAGGTGGCAAACAAACTTCAAATGTAATTTTATTTTCAAAGGAAAACATGCTAACACATTGCTTCTCCCAAATAAAGCAAATTTTTCTTTTTCTTTTCTTTTGTGTAGCTTTGGCTTTCCTGGACTCATTTTGTAGACCAGGTTGGCCTCAAACTCAGAGATCTGCCTGCCTCTGCCTCTCAGAGTGCTGGATTACAGCCTGCACCATCATGTACAGATACGATCAATTTTCAATTGGACTTGAACTGAAACGCTGAGAATTAAAATCACAACAAAAATGAGAATGTGCATAACTAAAAAGCATAACTTTTCTAAATACTACCACAGAGTAAGAGAAACTCTCATTTTCTGCTGGTGAGAATATAAAATTTACATCCCCTTTGATAGTTTTGAAACAAGTATATATCTACCATGTTATCTAGCCATTTCAAGTGGTTTCTCTAAAAAGAAAAAAAAGCTGATGTCTATAAAAACAGTAACACAAATACTTAAGCATTATCTGTAATAATTCAAAAGTGGAAAAATCCCAAGTACTTAATAATATGCACTGAATAAACTCAAGTATAGCCATATAGCTGAATGTTACTTAGCAATAAGAAAGGACTGAGATATGTAAAATACAAATATGAAAAGACTGTGCAGAATGAAGGAAGTTAGACAGAAATCACAAATGCACAATCCCTCCAAATAGATGTCTGAGGTAAAGGACGTGGGGTTCCAAAGGACTGTAAGTAACTTTTGAGGGCAGTTTCTAGGATGGTTTGATGAGAGTAGATATCCTTAATTTTTTTTTAAACAGGGTAATATAAACACAGAGCTCATTGTACACAGAGAACTTCAGTAAAACTGAGTTAAAACATAAATGAAAAATTAGTGTCTGTGAATATCGTTCTATGAGCTATGTGTAAAGAGCAATGGCGATCTGAGTAGCACTAGCTAAATATGAATTTCATTCTTTAAATATTCAAGGATGAAGAAAATCATACAATAAAGAATGGAACCCAGTTAGAAACTTATTTATGAGAGTCAGAGAATGAAATGGACACCTACTGAGATATAGAACAAGACATCAGTAGCCACCAAGAACCTAGAACATGGAATAGATATTCACCGGGACCTAGAACAGGACATCAGTACCTACCAAGAACCTAGAACATGGAATGGATATCCAGTGGGACCTGGAACAGGACATCAGTACCCACCAAGAACCTAGAACATGGAACAGATATCCACTGAGACCTAGAACAAGACATCAGTACCCACCAAGAACCTAGAACATGGAACAGATATCCACTGAGACCTAGAACAAGACATCAGTACCCACCAAGAACCTAGAACATGGAATAGATATCCACTGGGAACTAGAACAAGACATCAGTACCCACCAAGAACCTAGAACATGGAATGGATATCCACTGGGACCTAGAACAAGACATCAGTACCCACCAAGAACCTAGAACATGGAATGGATATCCACTGGGGCCTAGAACATGAAAGGATGCTTGCTGAGATGTAGAACATGAAATGTATAGGGATTTCTTAGCTCCCCTGCCAGAACCAAAGCACCAGAACTGCAGCAGCCTGCTGCCTTGAACCCCTCCACCCCCCAGGTGAAAACGTGGTACCCTGCCACCTGTGGAGGAGACAGCAATAGTAGTCTGTCTCACACTGTGGCGGTCCAACCCCAAGCTGTAGTGGTCTGACTCCAAGCTGCTGCACCCATCCAGTGGTCTGTTGCTTCCCCCAAGCTGCACTGACCCACTGCCTCCCCCAAAAGCCCTTGCAGCCCCTGCTATAATTGCCCACTGCAGCCCCTAAGAGCTATGTTTAGCTCTCAAGCAGTAGGCCACTAATATTTAAAGTGCCCCACTGCCAGTCAGTCCTCCTTCCTGCCCTGGGTCTGTGGAGACAGAAGACAAAGTGGCAGCTCCTGTCAGCAACTCAGCTGGAACTGTCCATGGTGACCACTCCTGTCTCAGCCAACTGCTACGGAAACTGACACCTTTCCTGTTTCAGAATGCCTACTGCCACTGCCATGGGAGCTGTCCATGATGAGGACAACCTTTCCTGATTCAGCCTACTTCCTTCACAGTGGACTCAGTACTTTAGGACACTTTGTAAACTTTATAACCCATCAAGGCAGAAAAGTGGCCAGACTTTTGCCTGGGAAAGCTCCTCCCCCGAGACTTCTGTAACTGTCATCTCCAGCCTCTCAGTAGGACTCATCCCAGATTATGCTGATTTTAGATTAAAAAGTCTGGACAAAACTCCCCAATTCCTGAGCAGAAACTGACCAATCCCTGAGCTTCTCACTAAAACCTACCAATCCCTGAGCAGGATAACCAACCAATTGTGAACAGCACAGTCCACCAATCTCTGAACTTCCCTCCAGTTCAGGACTTGAAATCCTACCAATCCTCACTCTGGAAACTGTTCACCCAGAAAGCTCAGCCCCCTAAGAAACCCTATATATAGGCTGTGTCTGCCCAGTTCCCTGCTGTCTTCTCCTGGGAGCTGAGGCAGCCACTCCTGGATTCATCCCTCCAATAAATCTCTTTTAAGAGACTTACTGCCTGGTCTGACTATCTCCTCAGAAGAAGCAGTGAAGAAGAGTAGAAGAAAGAAGAAACGAAGGAGTGAAGCTCAGGCTCCAAAGCTCCTCAGCTCCTTAGGTGCTGGGACAGCCTTCGCCTGGGAGTTGCAATGGCTGGACAAGGAAGAGGTGGAGCTCAGGCTCCTAGGCTCCTCAGCTCCTCAGCTCCTTTTGGGGCAACTCTCCCCTGCTGCGTTTCTGTCTAAGACCTGGGTGTCCTGAGGTCTGTACTTGCACACTGAAAGTCCTGCCCCCATAAATGCACAGCAGTCACCATGGGCCTTCACATTATTGCCTGGCTACAGGCATCTGAATCCAAACCTCTCTTTTTAAATGGAACTAATGCCTGTGACTCTAATGGCCTCATTTTGCCTTGACAACCTCTGTCACACCCTTTTAGTATATGGAAGATCACATGCTGATTTACCATCCCCCAGGGACACAACTCAAACGCAACAGTTTCTCTTCCTCTTACAAACATTTTAAAGCAGCCAACAGCATTCACATCCCAAGAGCGACCTAAGAGGAGGAGACTCGTTCCATCATTGTTTTCCTCTCCAGCACTGCCAGAACTGTCCAAGAGTGGAGTCATGTGAGCAAATTCTGAGAGGTGTGAAAAAACACCAAGAAAACAAGACCAGAGTCTTTTCACCTCAGTTTCTTCAAAAACTCAGAATTCTTGGAATGTGTTTACACGGTCCTCCCAGGTGCAGAGGACAAGAGTGAGCTTACCTCAGATTATTAATTACAGTTGGCTATTATTTGTCTATGCGCCTCTGTGGAAAAACACGCTTTTGTCACACGTGGCTTGTCCTTGTGATTGTGCAGGTGATTGTGATTGACTCAGGTGATTCTCCTTAACCCTCAGAGCATAAGCTCTATCATTCTCGGAATAAAGTTGTCTACTACATGAGACTTTAGTTTACCTCATTTGTAGGCCCCACTCTACTAGGTTCATGCCACCAACTGGAATGGTAAGCACAGCACAATGAGAGCAAATTATAAAGTATTTAAAAGAGAGAAGCAGGGAGAGTTTCAGCAGCACACTTCTACCCAAGACTGATAACCTGAGTTCCATCTCTGAGACCCATGTGGTGCCAGGACAGAAACAATCTGATAAGCTCTTGTCTCACCTGTGGCAGGCAATGTACCACCCCCACCAAATAAACAAACAAACAAAAAAGGATAGATAAGAAAGTAAATATTTAAAAAGAGATGTGAGAAAAGAAAAGAGCTGGGAAGGGAGTTCTACAATATGAAACGATAGTGGAACTTAATTTTTTAAAAATACTTGAAAAACTGGCTAATAACTACTAAAGCTGGAATAGAGATTTGTGAAAATTGGCCCATCAGATCTAATAATATGCTAAAAGGGACTGTTTTTAAAATAGTATTTGACATTATGCGGAAATATATACAACATTATACTTTAAGTTAAAAAATTACAAATTTTATATTAACTACTGATATACATGAAACCAGATGATATGAATTATTATCAACTGTAAGACAGCAGAATATGACATGATTGGCATATCACAGTTGAAATGTTACGTGACTAGCAACATCTTTTAATAGGAAACAATGGTGTTCTCTTCTGGTGTAAACTATAACAAGATGCTAAAAGGGGTTGTAACAATGTGATTAAAAATTATACTTGAACAATTCAGTAAACCTTCCAGTCAGACAATAAAAAATAGTTCATCTGAATCTCAAAACCTCCCATCTACATATGATTTTATTCCACCATCCAAAAAATGAATTTATGCTATCTTCAATACAATTCTCATTATAAAAAATAACAGAACTTCAAAGCCATTTTTAATGTAATCACCCCAATGTTGATGGCTAGGTTTAAAGAAAAAAGATAGACTATTTAACAGAAGAAAAGTTTTTAATAAAACAAATGAGTTGTTTGTTTGTTTTTTAACACAGCTTTTATAAATCAAAAGTACCAACCTGGGAATTAGAACACTTTATCTCTAAGGACTCTAAGTCAACATGTAGACAAACCACAAATGAATGCCTTCCATCAGGCGCCATAGGAGGCAGCTTTTGTGACGTGACCGCTAGAGTAGAGGTGCACCCCATAGGCTCCACTAGGGAAAGTGTCACTTGCTTTCCAAGAAGAGTATATATGCTGAAATGATGCAAGCTTATGGTCCAAGGAAATGCATCACCTATAAGAGAACAAAAATAAGACAGGAGGCAAACAAAATTATATACTAATTAACATAAACAGAAAATTATCTAACATTTCTATCTGAAATGTAACACTTGACACAACAAAACTGGGATCTCAGAGTGTCTAGTACTAAATAATTTATGTGCTACTCAAAATAATTTAGTTTTAGTATTTGTAATTACTATAATATACTTTAATACCCTTCATACATTATAAACACTATAGAAGTCCTAATACCCTCTTTGCCCACTTTGGTGGATAGTCAATGTCCCTGCATTCAGAGACTGTGTAAACTGGGTTGCATTTAATGATGTGCAGTGACATTTGTATGGACAGGAGCTCTGGCTGTGAAATGAGAGGGGAGAATACTGTATCTACTATTGTATGTGAGGCATACTAGTTAAAAGAGGCTTCTAGAGTCAGGCGTGGTGGCGCAGGCCTTTAATCCCAGCACTCAGGAGGCAGAGGCAGGCGGATCGCTGTGAGTTCAAGGCCAGCCTGGTCTACAAAGCGAGTCTAGGACAGCCAAGGCTACACATAAAAACCCTGTCTCAAAAAACAAAACACACAAAGAAAACAAAAACAAGAGCCTTCCAGTGCTACCTCAGAGGTGCTTAGTGAGAAGCTCTGTGGGTGAAACTCAAACATCTTCTACATATTCCTTGGATGGTTCTTAAAGTACACGGAGTACAATTTAAAAATTTAGCATTGATAACTATCATAATTTAAAAATCTTTTAAAACTGTTTAGTACCTTATCTCAAGTACAATGTGTTTATCAGTAAAGGCATAGGATACCAAAGACCTTAGAATTTTTATTGTAACTATAGGTAAAGTAGATCAATTTAATTTAAAAGGTCCAATGGGAATATTTAAAGTCATTATTTTGGTATAAGTTTATGAAACATACATTCCTATCACATATTTTAGAATGCCTAGTTATGAGTACTTATCAGTATAGAAAGGACAGTATAATTACTATTTAAATGATGTTATTATCTTAAAACATATAGTGACCCTTTGTATTCAATACTCACTATAGATACTGTAGAATACATGAAAAAGTTAAACATCAAAATGAATCTGCCATCTATGTCACCTCCAATCACATACTAATATTCTGCTACAATTCCCTAATAAGTTCCATCAGTGACAGAAGTACTGGAGCAAACAATAGGAACCAAGGATCACATTTGCTTTGTTTTTCTTTGAAGATAAAATAACAAATATATCATTAAGTGAATCATAAAATGTGTTATGAATACATATATGCAGACTAATATAATATATACATTCCTATATATAAGTATACGTATATGCATATACATATATGAGTTAAGTGTGAACATTCAAACTATCTAAAAAAGGAAACTTTGAAATTGGGACTGATAATATGATAAATAAAGCTACAGGGTAATTGGGACTTGACTAAAAACAATAACTGAATAATAGTATATGGTCAGCACTGCAGACCTTTGCCTGTCCCAGATATAATATCTTATTCCCAATGAAAAAAATGAGAACTTTAAATTATCTGTAACTAATTCTAAAATAATTTTTAAATCTACATCAAATTCCACACATATTTGGAATGATTTCATATTCTAACTTTAAATGGATAGGTATATCTGTATATGTTTTCAAACTTCATTCTAACAAGCACTAAATGGTGATTTAATTTATGCAGGACAATCACATTTAAATTTGTAAAAATAAAAAAAATTACAGTTGACACTAGTATTCTTATAAAAATTCTAATTCAGAATCATACTACTTGAAATAATTGAAATTGGTTATTTCAACTCTCTTAAAATAATAATATTACTTCATGGTCTTAACACACAGATTGTCTACTTTAAAAAAATAAAGTATATACTGAGATATGAAATTAACATTCAATGACAAAAAAAAAATCAAAGACAACTGCTATGACAAAAATTGACAAATCATATTAATTATATAATTACATTTAGATACATAAACACCTCAAAATTAAAACACTTAACTTATATAAAATATAGACACTTCTAAAATAAGCTCAGATACCCATTACTAGCCCAAACTGTGTTATTCTGAGAACTCCATGTAGCCTTCTCCCAGGCTGGCCTGATCTTACAGCTCAGGACATGATTGGTTAACTGCCTGGTGAACATCTGACACGGGTACTCATTGTGAGGCTAGTCTGGCACTATATTTCTAAGCTCAGGAAATCTTGCCTCAGCCTCTTCAAGTGCTGCCACAACAGGCAGAAACCACTGTGCCCTGTGGGAGTGTGGAGATATCCAGAAAAATAATCATTAAAAAATAAAGGCAAGGAGATTGGAATGTAGGTAAGAGTAACGTATTTGCTTAACATGTACAAGGCCCCAGGTTCAATTACTAACAGTACCAAACAGAACAAAATGCAGAAGGAAAAAAGGTATTCTCAAAAAATTGACGAGAGAATTCATATGTAATACAAGAAAGATCTTGGCCTTCAACTATAATTTCTACACATAAGAAAAGAATAGGAGATAGATATAACTAATATGTGGGTTATATGAAAGACTCTATTAAATATTTTGCATTTCTGCCCCTATGTACTATAAAACCAGTCAATTTTATATAACAATAATTATAATCCTATATCACTATACACTATATATTAGAATAAAAATAAATAATTTAGATGAAGGAAGCTAGAATGCCTCTCAGAATGTAAAGAATTCAGATAAAGAACATTTTAGGCTCTGTTTTGAAACTATACTACACTTGGGGTATTTAATGCCGTGACCTCCCTTCCAACCCCCAGAGCTCTAGGTAGGAGGGAAAGAAAGTTAGAAGGGACAGAGGACATAGGCCTCCTTAGACTTGGTTCCAGCTGACTAGGGTCATCGGGTTCTTTGGGAAACTATCGACCTCAGCCATTAGAATATCTAGCCGTCCAGCAACAGAAAGTGGCAAACAAGGAGCCTTCATCTTCCGACCATTTCCTCACAGCCCCTTCCTTTCCCAGAGTCCTCAGAATTCCAATAACTCCCGCAGGCAAGACCAACACCTTTCTCTGAGCCACATGAGCCTGTTACTAGCTGGCATAGATCAGTACCCACAGGAGGTGATTATCAGCTGTGGATAGACTAATGCAGTCCAATATCTCACATTTGGGATTAAAACAAAAACATGTTTACATAACATAACTGAAGTTTTAAAGAACCCAACACTTCCACCACCCAACACAGTCCCCAAGAACCACCACAAAGAAATGCATAGTGAAAAACATCAACAGAGGAAACATCAAACTAAAATACAGCTTCAACACAAAGAAGACACTAAAAGAGATAAAGGGCAAAAATCAATGGATAACAAATGAATGCCAACATATTAGTACTACAGTAAATAAAAATTATCTAGACACCCAATCTAAAAATTCCATTGCCATGCTGCATAAAAGGAATATCTAGCTAAATGGTAACTACAGGAGAAACACTTGGATGGTGATGAATATTAATAATAGTCATATATTTAGTAAAACCTTATTTATTCATTAATCAATAATTTCCCCAAATAAAACACGTGACTATGATTCATTCAAAATTAAGCACAGAGGTGAACATAATAACTACTCTATTATCCCACTATCAATTATCTTCCTCCCATCCAAGGTCCCGGGTATGTGAGTTACTATCTTCTCTGGAACCCATACAGTCTCCTCCTCTGCTGCACCTTCTCCTCAGGTCCCCCTACCCGAGGCCTCATAACCTTACAACTCTACCCCTTCCCTTCTGCTAAATCCAAGCTTCAGCATTTTTTATTGATGAATTAACTTTAAATCAGGTGGAGCAAAGGACTTCCAAGATGGTGGCTGCCAGAGTGTATCTGAGTGGCAGAAGACCAGACACTGCAGTTATCGTGAGTAACCTAGCAGCTGACTACAAATCACCCACATTGCTGTTTCAGTTTCAGGATACCACAGCCGTCTCCGGGGTCCAGGAGTGGCACAAGACCCTGCAGTACAACCTGCCTATAAAAACCAAGGGTCCCCAGTCCCAGGGACACTCTGTTCTTCCCGCCTCCCTGAGGGCAGGGCCCTAATAGCAGGCCCAGGAGTCCTGCAGAGTCCCAGTCTCATGCAGAGTCCAGGTCACTCAAAGTTTCAGACTGTGGCGCCAGGGGCATTCTTCCTTTATGAGCACAGGTCCCCAGTTCCAGGGGCACTTGGCTTCAGCAGTCACACCTCGGATCCTTCCAGCTTCCCCAAGGACAACTTCTCGATACCCAGGGTCAGCACCCCAACACCAATCCACAGTTCTATTGGTCCCCCTGCCAAGAACTGCTGGACAATACGAGACATAGGGCATGGCTCCAAGATGGCGGAGCCCAGCCAAATCTGAGTGCCGGGAGCAAAGTGCCTCCTTGTCCACAAACAACTGTGGGGCTGAATCCGAATCCATAAAGCCAGGACCTGTTCACTACCCAACTGATTTTATAATGCTAAAGCCTGCTGGTGATCTCTCTGATCTCCCCATCCCACCTGGGACACATGCAGCAAAGAGGTGAGCTGTAGGCAGGACCCAACCCCAATTGTCCACAATTGGGAGGAGGTCAGAGAGGGGCTCATGCAACATTCGGCTCAGAATCCTCTCCTTGCTGACTCCAGACCTGCTTGTCTCACCTGGGAGCAGAAGGCAGCTCTGAACCACATCTGCCAACCCAAGGACACCTGTGTGGGCCTAGCAACATTCAGCTTAGAGCCCTTTCCTCTTCCTCCTCCTGAACTGCCTGGACGTCAGAGACCACCAGGCCTGCTGTTACCAGAGACAACCAGAAGGCTGGAGTTCAGCATAAACACACAAGCAACAACACTCAGGGCCATATGATACCATTTGAAACCAGCTATCCTACAAAAGCAAGCCCTGGCGATGCTAACACACCAGAAATGTACAAAAATGATCTGAACTGAGGTTATGAAAATAATAGAGACCTTAAAGGAGAAAAATAAATCCATCAAAGAAATACAGGACATTACAATAAAAAAGATTAAGGAATTGAAAAAATCCTTTAAAGAATTACAAGAATATACAATCAAAGGGGAGAAAGAAATGAATACAACTGGAATTAAAAGCAATAAAGAAAAAAATCTGAGGCAAAAACTAGGAAAGAGAACAGGAACTGTGGAAGGAATGTGACCTTGCCATAGACTGGGCCCGAGGTGAAAGCAGTCTTGGGTGGCTTGACCCCACTGATACACCACTGAGATTAAGGACAAGGGCAGGGGACCAGCCGGCTATTATTGTATTGCACAACAACCACCTAAGGAAGGAGGTAACCTGAGGAGAGCCCAGCTGTTCCAGCCCAAGGGTGGGGGTGGGCGTTGGGGAGTAAAGGGTTCCTCCTGTTTAGCACAGTCAGGTTGTAAGGAAGCTACCTTTGCTTAATAAATTCATAATAAAGTTTAATTGTTAAGGAATCAGAGCCAACAAGGAACTGTAGACACAAGCATCATCAACAGAATACAAGATATTGGAGAAAGACTCTCAAGTATAGAAGATACAGTTGATGAAATCTATACACCAGGCAAAGAAATGTTAAGACTAAAGTCCCTGACACAAAACATCCAAGAAATCTGAAACACAATAAAAAGACCAAACATAAGAATAATAGGGAGAGAAGAAGGAAAAAACTCATAATTCCAAGGTCCAGAAAATATTTTCAGCAAAATCATAGAAGAAAACTTCCCCAACCTAGGGAAAGAGATGCCTATAAACATACAAGAAGCTTATAGAATAAACAAATTCTCTTTCCATATAATAATCCAAGTATTAAATGTAAAGAACAAAGAAAGAATTTTAAACACTGTAAGGGGAAAAGGCCAAGTTACATATAAAGGCAAACCTATCAGAATCACACCTGACGTCTCAACAGAGACTATGAAAGACAGAAGGGCCTAGGCAGATGTCATACAGACACTAGGAGACCACAGATGTTGGCCCAGATCACCATACCTAGCAAAAGTTTCAATGACCATAGATGGAGAAAACAAGATATTCCAACACAAAACCAAGTTTAAACAGTATATAACCACAAATCCAGGCCTACAGAAGATACTAAAAGGAAAACTCCAACTTAAGGAGGCTAACTACACCCAGGAAAACACAGGAAATAACCCCACATCTGCAAAACCAAAAGAAAGGAAACTCACTCTCTCACAGTCCCCCCCGCCTCTCTGTACCACCACCACCATCAAAACAACAGGCATTAAGAACCACTGGTCATTAATGTCTCTCAACATGAATGGCCTCAACTTCCCAATAAAAAGACACAGGTTAGCAGAATGGATGTGAAAATAGGACCCATTATTCTGCTGCATATAAGAAACACACCTCGGCAAAAAAAGATAGACATTATCTCAGAGTAAAGAGCTGGAAAAAAGTTTTTGAAGCAAGCTGGAGTAGCCACTCTAGTATCTAACAAAATTGACTATCAACCAACATTAATCAAAAGAGATGGGGAAGGGCACTTCATACTCACCCATCACGTCGGCATCTCAGTTCTGAACATCAGTGGCCCCAATGCAAGGGTACCCACATTCATAAAAGATTCATTACTAAAGCTTAAGTCTCACATAGAACCCCACACATTAATAGTGGGAGACTTTAACACACCACTCTCAGCAACAGACAGATCGTTGAGGCATAAACTAAATGGAGAAATACTGAAACTAATAGATGTCATGAATCAAAGGGACCTAACAGACATCTACAGAACTTTTCACCCAAAAATTAAGAACATACCTTCTTCTTGGCACCTGATGGGACCTTCTCCAAAATTGACCATATAATCAGCCATAAAGCAAGCTTAAACAGATATGAGAAGACTGAAATAACCCCTTGCATCTTATCAGACCACAATGGATGAAAGCTGGATCTCAACAACAAGAGAAAGCCTACAAATTCATGGAAACTGAACAGTTCTCTTCTCAATGACAAAATAAAGAAAGAAAAATAAAGACTTTCTAGAAGTCAATGAAAATGAAGACACAATATACCCAAACTTATGGAACACAATGAAAGCAGTGCTAAGAGGAAAGTTCACAGCACTAAATGTTTTCATAAAGAAATTGGAGAGATCCCAGAGTAGCAGCTTAACAGCACACTTGAAAGCTCTAGAAGAAAAAGAAGCAAACATATCAAAGAGAAGTAGATGACAGGAAATCATCTATAGATTCAATGCAATCCCCATCAAAACACCAACACAATTCTTCATAGATAATGAAATAAAAATTCTAAATTTTATATTGAAAAACAAAAAACCAAGAATGGCTAAAAAAATCCTATACAATAAAAAGCTTCAGGAGGTATCTCTATTCCTGACCTTAAGCTATACTACAAAGCAACAGTAGTAGTAGTAGTAGTAGTAGTAGTAGTAGTAGTAGTAATAATAATAATAATAATAATAATAATAATAATAATAATAATAATAATAATAATAAAGCCTGCAATGTAATGACATAGAAATAGACTGGTTGATCAATGGAATTCACTTGAGGATGCATAAATAAACCCACATACTATGGACACTTGATTTTTGACAACGTTGACAAAACCATACAATGGAAAAAAGACAGCATCTTCAACAAATGTTGCTGGTCTAACTGGAGGTCTACAAGTAGAAAAATGCAAGTAGACCCAAAATTTTCACCCTGCACAAAACTTGTCCAGTCCAAGTAGATCAAAGACCTCTACATAACACCAGATACACTACATCTATTAGAAGAAAAGGTGGGAAGAGCCTTGAAATCATTGGCACAGAAGACAACTTCCTGAACAGAACACCAACAGCCCAGACTAAAAGATCAACAATTTATAAATGGAACTTCTTGAAACTGAAAAGCTTCTGTTAGTCCAAGGACACTGTTAACAGAATGAAACAACAGTCTACAGATTGGGAAAAGATATTCATTAATCCTACATTTACAAAGGGCTGATATCCAAAATATGTAAAGAACTCAAAACATTAAACACTAACAAACAACATAACCAAATTTTAAAATGGGGCATAGAGCTAAACAGAAAATTCTCAACAGGAATGTCTACTGGCCACGAAGCACTTAAAGAAATGCTCAAAATCTTTAGACATCAGGGAAATGTAAATCAAAACATCAGAATGGCTAAGATAAAAAACTCAAGTGACAGCACATGCTGGCAAGAGTATGGAGAAAGGGGAACATGCCTCCATTGCTGGTGGGAGTGCAAACTTGTACAACCACGTTTTTGGAAATCAATCTGGCTCTTTCTCAGAAAACTGGGAATAGTTCTACCTCAAGACCCAGCTATACCACTCCTGAGTATATACCCAAAAGATGCTGCACCATACAACAAGGACACTAGCTCAACTATGTTTATAGCAGCTTTATTTATAATAGCCTGAAACTGGAAACAACCTAGATGTCCCTGAACTGAAGAATGGACAAAGAAACTGTGGTACATGCACACAACGGACTACTACTCAACTATTAAAAACAAAGAAATCATGAAATTTGCAGGCAAATGCATGGAGCCAGAAAAGATCATCCTGAGTGAGGTAATCCAGATCCAGAAAGGCACACATGGTACATACTCACTTATGAGTGGAATTTAGCCATATAGCCCAGGATAAACATACTACAATGCACAGACCCAAAGAAGGTAAGTAACAAGGAGGATCCGAGAGGATGCTTACATCTCACCCAGAAGGGGAAACAGAAGAGACAGAGGTAGTGGTTGAAGAGAGGGAACAAGGTAGGAGAGGAAACACAGAGACATGAGGGTAGAGATCAAACCTGGAGAGAGTGGGGGCGGAAGGCCAAAAGACCTGTAGAGAAAAAAGCAACTGTGAGCGGGGTCATCTCTGTGATAAGATGGAGACCTAAGTCAGGGAAGGCTCCAGGAGGAATATGAGAGGGACTCTAGGAGAGACACCTAGTAGCAGAGGCTATAGAGTCTATAGAGGATACCTTCTCACTAGACAAGTCTCCCAGTAGGAGGGGAACACCAACCCACCCACAAAAACTTTCTCAAAACTCACCCTGCCTTCAAGATGTGCAGGAATAAAGCAGATAGCAGAGACTGAGAGAATATCCAAGCAATGCCTCCCGAACTCAAGACCCACCCCATGGGAGAGAACCAACATCTGATACTATTAACAATACTCTGATTTACTTGCAGACAGGAGTCAAACAGAGCTGTCCTTGAGAGGCTCCACCCAGCAGAGCTTTGAAACAGATGCTGAACTCACAGCTAAACATTGGGCAAAATGTAGGGTGCCTTGTGGGAAAGTGGGGCAAGGAGAAAAGGGCCTGGAGGTGACAGGAGCTTCACAAAAAGCCAGCTAACCATGGCACAGAGGGGCTTGCTGAGATTGAAGCACCAACCCAAGGACCCTGCATGGCCTGGACCTAGTAGGCTCCCTGTATAGATGTAGTTCATGGGCAGCTCAGGCTTCATGTGGGTCCTCGAGTAAGGGGGGCAGGGGCTCTCTCTGACACGGACTCTCTTGCCATCTTTTCAATGACTTTCTCCTGGCAGTACTGCTTTGCCACACCACAGGGGAAGAAAGAGGACATGTTCCATGTTGGTATGACTTGATGAGTAGGGGTTGAAGGAAAGGAGGACCCCCCTTTTCTGAGGAATAGGAGAGGGGATTGGAAGAAAGGAGGTGAGAAGAGCTGGGGCTATGACTAAGATGTAAAGTGAATAAACAAACAAACAAACAAGCCAGGTAGAGCAAGATTTACACAACAAGGACAAGTATAAATGAGAATGTGCTTGCTTGTCTGGGCAGGGGCCAGATTGGAGGCCAGTAATTAGCATTAAAATACATAGGACCAGCCCAGCCCAAGACAGTTGGATCCAAAGACAGAATTACATTTAATGTAAAAGAAGGGGAAGTATACCATCATCACCCCAGAAAGCAGGAGTATCAATAAGTGACAGATAAAATTGATCCAGGGCACCTGTATTACAGAACAGATAAGTCTTTCATATAGCATGATTACAAGGTCACTCTTTTAGGAAAGCATACCAATTATGGGTATATTTAAATCTAATAACAAAGTCTCAAATTGTATGACTCAAAAAGTGACATGGTTTAAGGGTGGAAAAAACCACTGAAAATAATGCTCATTGGTTTCAATACTCTAGCATTTAATTATGACAAAAAACTAGATGGAACTCAGTAAGGCTATAGCAGTGTTCATAAAACTACTAATGAACAAGAAGCAAAAAAGTGAACTGATCAGTAGCAAATACAGAAATAGGGTGTTAATCCAGACAGAGAAGGGGGAGCAGGAAGAAAAGGCTCATCAATGGCTTGGTGGAAAATACTATTCAAAGCATCTACTACCCTGATATAAGAACCAGACAAAATCTGTAAGAGAAGACCACAGTCTCAAATCCTTCAGAGAAAATGAATTCCTTAAAAAGTTGTCCCCAAATGATCCATTGGAAGTATCAGCACAGGAAAAGGAGTTTTCCTTCACCAATCAGCACTCCCCAAAGGGTCATGGGGAAAGGGCTAGGTTCCTGGTGTGCAATGAGACAAAACTCTGAGAAGACTTCCCTACTAGGATGTTTTTGAACTGCTGGGGGTACCTACATAGGGTTGACAGAGCTCTGGCCTTTCCCTCTGCCAGCTGCCTTCACCATAACTGGTGGTTATGCTCTGCCCTGCACTTCTGTCATGATGTATTACTCACGAGGCTCCAGACAAACAGAGCCCCAAATCATAGATTCCAAACACACCAAATTTGAGTCAATCTCAACCTTCAGTATCACAGGTATTCTACAAAGTAAAGGAAAATTAAAACAAAGTTATCATCAAATTTAATAATGTATTAATGAATGATTTTCCACTTTCTCTAAGGATTGGAAACAAGGTAAGTATGTCCACTCTCAATAATTATACAGGACTCTTTAAGAGTTCTTGCAAATATACTAGGAACTCAAAATAAAATAATATTAATCTCATCTACACAGGAAAGAAATATATGTGTATAACATTCTTTCATATTAGTGTATGTATACCCAAATGTTGATTAACAGCATTGCAATGGTAAAAACTGTTAACACTGCAACAGATACCAACTGGTAAACAGAAATGGAATATCACATAAACACACAATGGGAAGCTCCTTGTCAAATCAAAACAAATACGCTAAGACATACCACATGATGTGAGGATTTAAAAAAATGTTTTAATTTTAAATTGGTTGAATTATATACCTACAATGCATTATTGTAATGTATACGTGTGTGTGAATATATATATATTCATATATATATTATATTCATTTATATTTTTAAAAAAGTGGTAGCTAAGCATAACACGGCACTCCTTAAATCCTAGCATTCAGGGCACAGAGGCAAGCAGATCTCTGTGAATTTGAAGCCAACTTGATCTACACAGCAAGTTTCAAGAGAACCAGGGCTACATAATGAGATGCTATCTCAAAGTAAGAGGCAGACAGACAGACACGAGCCCATGCATGGGCGTGCGTGTATACACACACACACACACACACACACACACACACACACACACAGAGAGAGAGAGAGAGAGAGAGAGAGAGAGAGAGAGAGAGAGAGAGAACAGCCGTGAAGGCTTACTTTGAACTATTTTAGGAAAACAAAGTCATCAGAGGGCCCACCATGTCCTGTTGGATATTCACTCACGTTCTAGTACATTCTAGCTATTTAATACATGTCCAATGCTCTCCTACTACCCTTAGAGATTATCAGGACTCCCCATACCACAGACACATTCTGTAGGATAATTGACTATCTACATTTTTAGTAACCTGGGAAAAAATTTTCCAAAAAGGAGAAAGTCATAAAAAAGATAATGAGATAGTGTAGATTTTTTAACAATCCCCTTAGCTTAAAACGGATATGAACTTGAAATATGCTTTTACTTTAAGATGAAACAAATTTTCAAAACTTTATCTCTGTGAAATACTCAAGATAAAATAATGAGAACAAAATGAGTTAAATCCAAGTCTCAGGAACAGCCATATATATGCGTCAATGTATCTGTCATACAATATTAGGAACGCTGGGTAGAAATCTTAAATGTGAAATTGGTTACCTCAGAGTGATTTGTATTTTTCTATGTATATACAAAATTTCTTTAATAAGAATGTTGCCATGGCAATCATTTAAAAGACACATATTTATTTCAAGAATCAAAGGAAATTATAGGGTATTTGAAATACATTAATTATAAAATTAGTTACAAAAAAGATCAAATATTCATTTCACAAAATTATTCAAAATGGCTTACAACTAAATGTAATGTTCAGAACTATGAAGCTCTCAATAGTTAACAGGAGAAAATGGAGGATGGCTTTCAGACACAACCCAAAGGAGCAGTCCATGAGAGAAAGAGCTGATGAGCTGGCTGCCAATGAACTTAAATTTTTTATGGTGTGTTAAGGAAGTATTCAAGAGTTGAAAACACATGCCCCACATTAGGAGAATATACTTAAGCAACACAGCAAATGAAAGCCAATTATCCAAAACACAGAACTATGAAACTGAACAAGAATAAAATAAATTCTACTTAAAAAGTAAAATATTTCTTATGATAAAATTAGACTAGTTTTTGACATGAGCATGATTTGCATCAATATACAAAATTCAATACCATTGAACTAAAAAAATAACCTTATTTGTGAGTAACAATTAGGGCCTTGAGAAGAGGAGTAGATTCAATAATCTACCTTTTGTTCTATCCTCCCTCTATATTTCTATATCTCCCTTTCCTTCTTTTCAGCACCTATCTCCTTACCTACAATAGACAGATAAAGGAAAAGAGACATCCTTGAGTCAAACCTAGTTTCCTTTCTGTAAAAGACCAATAATACTTATAACCTCCCAATGAAAATAAGCATCTGTAGACCAAGAGAGTAAACAGAAACGTACCCAACCCCCCTTAGAGGAAATGGGATGTCATTCTCTTAATGTTTCTTCAGGCTGATTTAAGCCAAATAATTCCTTTGAAGGCTCCCCCCCTGAAAAAATTGGGAATAGTGGTTAATTAACTAAGCCAATGATAGCATTTTTGGTCCATTTTTCAAAAGTTGTGCAATTTCAGGCTTAATAGGAGTCCAATTGGGGTCAGAAACTTTCTACAGCACTGTCCTGGAAGCTGTGCTGTTCTGATGCGTAACAGCAACTGAGGCACCTGGGTACAAGATGTTAGCATCCAGCTTGCTGAGAGGAATGAATCCTGTCAGGTCTGACCCAGCGTTGGTGCCAGTTCTTTTGTTCTGAAAACATAACTTCTCACAAGCATTATACAGTTCTGACACTGTGATGGTCTAAGGTGTACAGGATGTACAGAGCAATTAAGGCTGGTCCTCTGCTCACTGTATGAGCAGAAGTAAGACACCTGCAAGTCTTTCTTCATGCCACACTAAGAATGGCCTCTAATTATAAGTCACAGAGAGTCTGTGACCAACATGAAGCCTTGTCTATGCATAGACATGATTTTATAGACATAGGAGGTAAAATAGTTAAATAAGGTCTCCAAAAACCTCAGAGACCCACAGAATACGGCATTTAAAGATGTTTTTATTCTTCTAAAGATGCTTTGACAACAAGACAAGTTAACTCCTGGGAACACCCAGCCTGCCTCAAGAAGAAGATGAGCATCAAAGAACCTCCTTATGGAGTTGGCTTCAAATGTAGCAAACCAGCCGCTGGGCAAAATGTCCTCATTTCTACCACAGACAGAATTCTGCCTAAAAATGGGGCAGTTTAGATGCAAGCAAAGTCGAGGACAGCAAATTCTGCCAAGACAGGGTAAGCAAGTCCTCAATAGTTCCTGCCTTGCAAATATGTCTGTCAGATATACTGGACCAGAAGGCTGAAGATGATGATCCAATGTTATAGAGAGTATTGGGTGACTGTTCAGGCAGCAAACTGATTTTGTCATTTTTTCATTTTGGAAGCTGCTAACCTGCACTTCAGTTTCACTAAGGTATTTAAGTTTTATTTCTCCTCAAGTCTCTGATGAGTTTGAAGACCAGATAGTTTAATCTTTCAATTAAGCTTAGTAGGTTAAGGGTTAAGATATTTTTAGATCAAGATAGATGTTTTAAGTTAATAGAGATGAGATATGACTGATTAAAATCTCCATTCAGAAATTTAGACCCAACAAGATAGGAAAGACAGCCAAATCACTATGAATGTAACATTTATATAATTCCTGATTGTCTCATGGTTCTCCCTGCTGTACGTAGTTAATTTTACTCAGGTGTAATAATATAAATGTATATGTTAAAAAAGAAACATAATAAAAAAAATTTTTCAAAGTAAAATCATTAGCAGGTATCTCTAACAACAACAACAACAAAAGCTATGCAGACGGCGTTTATGCTTCACATCCCAGGTCACAAAGAATGAACAACTTCACACGAGGAGGAAGCATCACACGGCTGTCAGAAAGGCACAGGCACAGCATCCAATGCAGCTGTGCAGCACAAGGAGGCACAGTCATTGCTGCTGTGAAAAAAAGGGTACACATTCTCTTTGAAGACACCTTGGCAGTTTCTAACCAAAGTAAACATTGAGTACATAAGCCAATAACCACACACTTCTGTAATTACCCAACAGAGCTGCTCTAACATAAAAGAAATTCTATGTAGGGGTGTGTGTGTGTGTGTGTGTGTGTGTGTGTGAGAGAGAGAGAGAGAGAGAGAGAGAGAGAGAGAGAGAGAGAGAGAGAGAGAGAGAGAGAGAGAGAGAGAGATCCATAAACTGCCAAAATTTGGCAGTGATTAAGATATTTCAAATTGGTGAATGGATAAACAGACAATGGGATCTTAGTATAAAGAAGTGAAAGAGCTATTAGCCACAGAACAAGCAGAAGAAAGGCAACTGCACAGCTCTGAGTTAAAGAAGCCGCTGTGAAAACACCACACATTCGATGCCATACTGTATCATATCTAAAATGATTAGCCAGCAGGCAATAAACAACAAAATCACTGAGCGCTAACTGTTCTAGCAGATGAAGGAGCAGATAGATGATTAAGTGCAGCTCTCATAAATAATTTGGGCAGAGAAAATACTATGCATAAAAAGATAATGGTAGAAATTCACCATTATAACATTTCTTTCAAGTCACGCAATGTATACCACCAAAAGACAGTCCTAGGCTAAAGTACACTATTAACTTTGAGACGGGGAGATACCTCAAGAGGCTCATCAATTGTAGACAGTACAGCCTGTAAGTCTGTGATTCTGTGAACTACATGAGTACGGATATAGAATACACAGGACATTTCCATAATCATCTCTAAATTTTGTTGTGCACCTAAAATGAAGTGTCACAATGGTATCCAACACATTATATGCTGATTTTACATTATAATTTTTAAAATTACCTTTTTCTCTATGTCAAAAAATAACATCTTAGTTGTGCTAACCTAATTTTTGTTTTAAAATAAATGTTCTAGATATTAAGAAATGCAAAACTGGCTAGCATGGAGTGTGGTATAAGAATCTATTTTTAGCATTTAGAACCCACAGAATCTATAGATACATAAAGGATGGAGCAGACTGAATGTGATTTGTGAGACAGTCACGCCTGTGGCCACCATACTAAGTAGATTTAGGTGACACACAAGCTGTACCATAAAAGATGTGACAGCACATCTGACCTCATCCCTCGGGAGGACCGCAAACTCTATGCGAGCCTGGACTCAGGTACAGTCTATAATTAACATCATTTGAAAAACATGGATGGTCATTTTCAAGGTACTTGGCAGTTCTTTTCTGAGAACTGAAGGATTTCTATTTGCACAACAATAATAAATCACAATAATAAATTAAACAAGCCTAGAGAAAACAGGAAAACAAAACATTGCAACAGCACATAACCATCGTCTTGAATGATAGAAACTGATTATGAAACTACATTAAAACCTAAAATGGAACAATGTATACAAAGCAAAGGGCAGACAAAAACAACAAAAGAAGCACTTATGTTTTACATAGATTCTGAATAATTTCACATCAGGTTCTACTGAAACTCACTAAATCCAACAACAGCAAAGTTTTAACTTACAAATGATCTCAATATTCCATTTCTGTCAAAATATTTTATTAAAGTCACAGGCAACTTTTTCAAAGAAGAAATAACAAACCTCTGCTAGGCACAGGGTAGAAACCCATCTGCTCAGAGGTGTTGGCTGGATGTAGCAAATTACATCTGCAAGGCTCACTGCAAGAGTTCCCTAATGAAACGCAAGATGCGGATTTTGACCCAAACATCCTACAAAGACTGGATCTGGCTACAAGCAGAGATCACCGCTTTGCACCACATCAAAAATCAGTTGATACATTTCAGCAGAGAATCCCACATTTTGAACTTTAAAAATAAATGAGTACAGAAAGAGCCTCAAATCTCTAATTAGAGAGCATTCAATTCACCCTGGTAATTATTTCTGTAATGTTCAACAAAGGCTCTCAATTACTGATAGACTTTCAAACACGTCGGAAATTAACCATTTAATTTTAAATACATTTTTTTTTTTTTTTGCTTACATCTACCATCCTATTTACTAAGAGTCCTCTGAAACTTCATACAGACTACCAGTACCACAGTGCACCCAACTCTTTGCACATGTCATGCTAGACGATGGACCTGAGAAGAGAAGAAGACGGGGATCACGTCTGTTCTCTTCACCTTAGCAGGGAAGCCACAGGATGCACAGAAATAACCATGGTTGGGCCAAGGATTGTGACAAGAGGGGATGACAAAGGAAGGAAAAGAAGGGAAAGAAGGCTGAAGAGGAGATAGCAGCAAACCATGTTAAGCCTAACATCCAAAAGAATGAGGCTTGCTACAACACAGATTATTTTAAAATGTCAATCACAGAAGACCATACACTACGACTCCATTCATGTAAAGTATTTAAAACACCACATTCACACAGGTATAATACAGATCAGTATGGTAATTGCAACCAGGCTGAGAGCAGAGGGAATGGTGAGCAATGTCCAGTGGGGTATTTCTTTTATAGGAAAAGAAACCCAACATCCTTGAGGATTGCCCAAAAGTGTGAATAATAAATTAGATATTTCAACTGTTTATGTTTTTGTTGTCTTATTTAAGGCATTTGTTTATATTCTCCTTAAAGTTTGTAAACATGTTCGTGGCTGTGATTTGGAATAATATATTAGATATTTTAAAAGAAATTTGGTCACATAGGAATTAAATCTTTAAAAGTTGTTATACAAATATTAACAAAGATCAGTAAAATACAGGGAGAAATCATTTAAACCTTAAAAATTAAATTGTATACTTAAGAAAAAGAGTCCCAAGAACTCACTAGTTGAGTTTAACACAATCTTTATTACCAGTGCATTTTACATGGGATATACAAGGATCTCGGTTGGATTCTCAGCACCACAAGGCAAGGGTAGGAGGGAGTTCCTAGTATCCAGACTCAAATATGAAAGAATGAATGTATCCAAGATGCTAGAGAAAGGATACTTGCATCAAGACAAATATGATACAAAAAGAGTTTTGAAAAACTCTCCTGTTAATATGTCACATTACTAGCCCTGAAAAGCTTCCAATGGAGATTTCAGTTGAAGAAAGTTAGAGAAATGAATATCAAATGCGGAGCTTAAACCTACACACACACTACCTGCTTTTAGTGATAAACTGAATATATAATAATCCAAATACCAGGATTACTATTCTTATATCCTCATAATATTAACAAACTGTTGACCTACTTAGTACTCTTAAAATTCGAGCCTTGTTATTAAAATACAGAATCATATTACTTTCTTCATGACTCCAAACTTTCCCAAGTTCACCTTTTTTTGAAATGAGTATGTCAAAGTTCAAAGAGGTATGAATTTGCAACTGAAAATACTGCAATCTAAGAAAGCAAATATAAACTGGAAAATGAACCATAGCTTAAGTCATCTCATAATCATTTACTATGTGCAAATAGATTAGAAACCTGAAAAGTAATATATTCTATTACTTCTACACAATATACTCACTTTTAGCTCAAGTGGCTTCAAGTAAAGTCACCCTCTTTTGTTTTTACTTTGGCCTATAAAAACATCTCACAGCACCAGCCAATTCCCTATCCCCTAGGGAATCAGACTCTTGGTGCAGACACAGAGATCCCATAATACTTTCTGCTGCCCCTTTCAGCCTTTCCTTCTGTCCCACCTACTGTTCTGTGTGACTCTGTTGGCCTACAGAAGCTGCCACTCAAGGCTGGGGCTCTATTAGAAGACCTCTTTCCTTCTGCCTGTCCTTCATTCAGATCTCTCCAGACTTAGTCTTACTCGCAGGAAGCCCTTCTCCCAGCCTAGTCCCAACCTGTACTGATGTGAACACTTGGTACAGACCCAGGGTCCACCTAGTTCTTCCTAGCTTCCCTTTTAAGGCTTTGATTCTAACCCATCTCTAATCCTTTGTGACTCCCCACTTATTAGCAGAGTAACTCTTTACAAGGGCCCCTACAGCCACCACACTTGGCTGGGACATAGAACTGTTCTCTACCATGGATAGAAAAAGCAACACGCTTGGCTTGGGATTCAGCGATGCCATGGTCTTCACTCCTGGCTAGGACACACATTAGACCACAGCAACCAAACAACAGAATACTCATCCAACAAATATATCTATACCATATTCTAGTACAAAAACACAAACAAAAACAGCCAAGGCAATATGCCTCCTCCAGAATCCAGGAAGACGACTGTCTTAGACCATGAGACAAGCAAGTTTGCTGAAGCACAAGTCAAGGACCTCCAAATCACAGCCATGAACATGTTTACAAACTTTAAGAAGGATATAAACAAATGCCTTAAATAAGACAACGAAAACATAAACAGTTGAAAGAAATAATGGAGACAATTCAGAACACGAAATAATTTACAAAAGAGACAGAATCACTAAAGAAAATGGAAACTGAAATAGAACTAGAAGTAAAAAATTCATGATGTCAAACAAAAACCTCAGAGGTAAGCTTCAGCAATAGATTAGAAGACATGGAAAACAGAATTTAAGGTCTTAAAAACAAGGTAGAAAAAATAGAAACTAAGTCAAAGAAAATAGTAAATCTTAAAAAAAAATCCATAACAAAGTCATGAAAGAAAAATTCCCCTTTCTTTAAAAAAAAAGATGCCCATCTAGGTACAAGCAGCACACAGAACACCAGATACACAGGATCAGAAAGAAAATTCCCCATGACATATAATAATAAAAAGACTACATTAACAGAACAAAGAAAGGTTATTAAAAGTTGCAAGGGGAAAACTCAATCATATACAAATGTAGACCCATCAGAGTAACACATTAAATTTTAACGAAAGCTAATAGAAGGAAGGTCCTGGACAGCAAGTTCTGAGATGTCACTGCTGCCACCTCACAGCACTATACCTAGTACAACTATCACACACAATCTATGGAAAAAGAAAACATTCTATGATACAATCAAATTTAACCCATTTCTGCTCACCAGTTCAGCTCTACAGAAGGCACTAGAAGGACAACTTCATTCTGAAGAGAAAGCTTACACCTAGCACCAGATGAATCCAGCGCAGATTCCTACAGACCTTAAGTCAAGAATTAACAACAGTACTCCTCAAGTTATTAAGGAAAACAGAAACTGAAGGAACATTTCTTCATTTTTTCTACATAGCCACTATTACCTTCATACCAAAACTACACAAAGACCCCCTACAAAAAGAAGGCGATATACCAATATCCCTTTTGAATAGAGATGCAAAATTTTTCAGTAAGATACTTATAAGCTAAATAAAAACACATGAAAAAGATTATCCATCACAATCAAGTTGGCTTATTTATTGTTGGCAGGATTGCAAACTGAATCAGCCCCTACTGAATTCAATGTAGCAGTTCATCAAAAAGCTGAAAATTAATCTACCATAAGACCTAGCTACACCACTTTTGGGTACCCAAAGGACTCTACATCTTACTCCAAAGATACTAGCCCCTCCATGTTCTCTGTTACCCTACTCATAATAGCTAGAAACTAGGGACAGTCTAGATGACCATCACTAATGAATGGATAATTCAAATGTGGCAGGCTTACACAAGGGAGCATTATGCAGCTGCAAAGGAAAATGGAAACGGCATGTAAATGGATAGAACTAGTAACAATCATCCTGAGTGAGGTAGCTGGGAAACGTGTGCACGCACACGCACTCACATTGCGCATGCACACGCACACACATATACAAGCATGCCTTCTTTTGTATGTAGATGCTAGCTTTCATGCTACAGCTATGCATGTTTCAATCTGAATTGCCACAGAGGCTAGGTAGCTAATAAGGGATGGCAGTGGGGTGAGGTTGTGGAGATATTCCAAGGAAGGAGAAATAGAATTTAGTGTAACAAAGATATAAAAGGGGAAACTAGAAGAGGATGAGACGAGGAATGGAGAGCAGGCAAAGGAGGAATGGAAGGAAGGGACAACCAACACCTAGGGCCTTTTGAAAAGCCATATGGAAGCCTACTACTGCAGAAGCTGGCTACAGTATATATGTATAAAACATATACATATAAGAAAGGAAGCCAAATGAAGTCACTATATAACAGGAGACAAGGCCCAACTATTCATTTATGTAACCAAGTAAATCCTCCAGTGTCAGAAATGGATTACATCTAATTGAGTTCTTGGACAAAGAAAGGTTCATAGAGACACCACTCACTCTCTCTCTTTCTCTCTCTCTCTCTCTCTCTCTCTCTCTCTCTCTCTCTCTCCTTCCAAACATCACATTTCAAGGTTATTGGTTTACTCGCCATAACTTGATGGTAAGGTCTATTGCTGAAGGCACAACTAATTTATGCCACCAAACACCGCACACAACTAGAAACTTCACCCAGACTGACTAGTGTTCACAGTGCTGAAAGGTACTTAATTCACTACCAGAGTAATCATTAATTTCAGAGAAAAGTACAAACACAGAGAAAAGTAATCATCAATTTCACCAAGCTCCAAACCGTTAAACCTACAGCAGAGACCTGCTTGGAAAATGTACCAGTACAATACAGGACACAAACATTATTATGGGAACAATGAAAGATATTCTGCTTGGATCTAAGGCCAGTCCATGAGATAAAAGCCATATATGACAGTACTTAAATGGTTAAGAACCTGAAATTACACAGGTCTTAGATCTATGGGAAACCATATTCAGTTTAAAGAACATAACAATGAGAAGACTGCTGGTGACAAAGTGGCGTATGCTTATAGGTTTTATCCTCACTCTACCATGCTGGAGGAGCTTCGCTTGCAGTCAGTGAGAAGCAACAAAGAGCCACAACGAAACAGTGTGCAAAGAGTCAGGGACTTCAGAGCACTCACACTCAAACAGGATGTTTTTATCAAAGCCAGAGGTGGTGGGTAACACCATACAAATAAGTCTTTAAAAAACACAACAGGGCTGATATACATATAAAATCACAGAGAGGGTGATATCACCCAAAAGACCTGTACAAGTCAAAAACACACAAAATCCCAACATTGAGAAAGAGAAGTGACCATAAAAGTTCCACCCCTAACCAAGAAGCTGTTTGCAGCTGGTGCCTACTAGGGATGAGAAAATTAGTTTCCTCTAATGGAGTGCCAATGGGTATAACACCACACTCCAGGGCAGGCCCCATTGACACAAAACAGGCTCCATGTTTTTCTCTGTATGTGTGCTTTTTGTTTTGTCTTGGTATGTGTTTGTCCTATTGATTTTTTTTCTGAGAAAGAAAAAAGGGACTTGAAGTTGAGTGGGTAGAGAGACGGTGATAATCTGGAAGGTGTTGGGGAAGGAATATAATTAAAATATATAAATAGTGGGGTTTTTTTAATAAAATAATACCCAAACGTGGGCTGGAGAGATGGCTCAGCAGTTAAGAGAGCTGGCTGCTCTTCCAGAGGTCCTGAGTTCAATTCCCAGTAACCACATGTTGGCTCAGGACCAAATGAGACCTAGTGCCCTCTTCTGGCATGAAGGCAGAACACCGTATACATAATGAATAAATAAATCTTAACAACAACAACAACAACAACAGCAACAACGACCACCACCAAACCAATTTTCATCCAAATTTGCCCTACGTTTTTATTCTGATAATCATATGGTATATTTTATATATGATATATAATAAAAGTATGAGAGCAATAAAATATACCAGTACACTTAGCACAACTGTAACAAATCTTCACATAAATGTTGGCTTACATGTATACCATATGTCAAAAAACAAAACAGGGCAGGAGAGATGGCTGTGCAATTAAGAACACTAGCTGCTCTCCTAGAGAATCAGAGTTCAATTCCCAGCACCCATATGGCAGCTCACAACGATCTGTAACTCCTGTCCAAATATGTATGATGTACTTGTCTGGTTTCGGTGGATTCTGCACGTGCATGGTACACAGATGTACATGCAGGCAAAACACTCATATGAATGAGATAAAAACTGGGGGGAAACCGTACAACTAACAGCATAAAATAATATGAAAAAAGTTAAATGTACCTTCTTCTAGGATTGGCCGTGGGATGATGAAAGGAATCTCCTGCAGAGGCTCCATGCACTTGTGACCAGCACTAATAACCTTGATTTGTGGCAAACAGAGGACAAGCGTTCCTGGCATGCTGCTTTGTCCATGGTACCAACTTCTTACTGTTCCAGGGATGTCGCCAGATACAATTGTACTTGGGGAAGGCAGGCTGTCGTTTGGAATGAACACACAGCAGGACTGTACATCAAGCTAGAAGAGAAAGGAAAAATTAAAATATTTCATCAGATTAAACATTTCAACTACTCATATCTTTACAACAAATAATGAAGTCAAAAGTGGAAACAAGCCCTGCATGTGTCTATATGAGTGATTTTACTTAAGAGATCCAAGTGCAACAGAAAACCCATCTTTGCTGCAATAAACCTGGCCAAAGCATCCAGCAACAGGAGATAAAACATGCAGCTGCGCTTCCCACTGGTTTTCAAGAACCAGGATGGAGACAGGAAATGTGCTGATAATAGCGAAAGACATAGTCACTCCTGCTTCTCCAGGACATTAGATTTACTTAGCAGCAACAGACAAAGCTATGAACTTTTTTTTTAATTGATAATGCTATTTTTATGCTCATTGGGAACTCGTATTTAAAAAACCTAAAATAGATGAACACATAAGTAAAACACTCAGTTTTTTAGCAATAAACAATCATTAAGAGAGGATGACTATGTACTAAACTTTGTGTGTATGCCCAAAGAGGCAAAATGTATATACATACATGTGCCATAGGTATTACACATGGCAATATGAAAAGTCTTACAAATCAAAGTACTTTGTATCATTTTAGACTTCAATTTGTTATGTAAATTGTGATTTTTACATAAAATGTTTAATTCTCCTTAAAAATTGAAAACAGTTACTTAACACATCAGATCTATAGAGCATTAAAACCAAATAGGCCCAAGGGCAATCCTCAGTGATATCAGTGTTTTGTGCTTCTTTTCAATTCAGAACCAGTGAAGGGGAAGTTCTAATAGTCTTAGTTGACTGGTTTTGTTGTTGTTGTTGTTGTTGTTATTTTCCTTCTCTGAGGAACTATTTTATTTTATTTCTTTTTTACTAAATATTTTTACATATACATTTAAATTATTACACAATAATGCCTTGTATCCTACCAGATCACCATGGACTAAAGCTGGACCTCAACAACAACATAATTAAAACAAAGCCTACACACACAGGGAAAGTGAACAACTCTTTACCCAATGACAACTGGGTCAGGAAAGAAATAAAGAATTAAGGACTTTCTAAAATTTGATGATTTTTGACAAAGAACCCAGATCTATACAATGGAAAAAAGATAGCATCTTCAACAAATGGTGCTGGTCTAACAAAATGTCTACATGTAGAAAAATGCAAGTAGATCCATATTTATCACCATGCACAAAACTCAAGGCCAAATGGATTAAAGACCTCAACACAAAACCAGAGACACTGATTCTGTTAGAAGAAATAGTGGGAAAGAAGCTTGAACTCATTGGCACAGAGGACAATTTCCTGAAAAGAACACCAACAGCCCAGGCTCTAAGGTTAACAATTAATAAATGGGACCTCATGAGGCTGAGAAGCTTCTGTAAGGCAGAAGACACTGTCAACTGAACAAAGCGACAGCCTACAGACTGGGAAAAGATTTTCACCAACCCTACATCTGACAAAGGGCTAATATCCAAAATATATAAAGAGCTCAAGAAATTAAACACCACCAAACCAAATAACCCAATTAAGAAATGGGGCACAGAGCTAAACAGAGAATTCTCAACAGAGGAATATCGAATGGCTGAGAAACACTTAAAGAAATGCTCAACGTCCTTAGTCATCAGAGAAATGCAAATCAAAACGACTCTGAGATTCCATCTTACACCCATCAGAATGGCTAAGATCAAAAACTCAAATGTCACCACATGCTGGCGAGGATGTGGAGAAAGAGGAACACTCCTCCATTGCTGGTGGGAGTGCAAACCTGTACAACCACTTTGAAAATCCATCTGGCACTTTCTCAGAACTGGAAATAAGGCTTCCTGAAGACCTAGCTATTCCACTCCTTGGCATGTACCCTAAAGATGCTCCACCACACAACAAAGACATTTGCTCAACTGTGTTTATAGCAGCCTTACTCATAGTAGCCAGAATCTAGAAACAACCTAGATGTCCCTCAGTGAAAGAATGGATAAAGAAACTGTGGTACCTTTACACTATGGAATACTACTCAGCTATTACAAACAAGGAAATCTTGAAATTTGCAGGCAAATGGATCGAACTAGAAATGATCATCCTGAGTGAGTTAACCCAGACCCAGAAAGATACACATGGTATATACTCACTTATAAATGGATGCTAGCCCAACATGGATGTCCTCTGAGAGTCTTCATCTAGTGAGGGAATTGAACAGATGCTGGGACTTCCTATTGGACCTCCAAGTGAGAGAGGAATGGGAGACTGGGGAAATGGAAGGACCCAGAGGCTCCTGGAACCTCCAAGAAGACTATCAAGGCTGGCAGATCTGGATCCAGGGGTTCTGCTCAAAGTATATCAGCCAAGGACAATGCATGCCGTAAACCTTGACCCCCTATTCAGGTCTACTCAATGGACAGCACATTCTCCACAGCTGTGTGGAAAGTTTGACATGAACTATGCTGTCCCCTGTTTGACCACTTCCCCTTGGTGGGGAGGCCTGTGGTGGCACTCAGAGGAAGGGTAGGCAGGCTATCTGGATGAGACCTGGTGGGGAAGGAGGTCTCCTTCAGTCACAGGTCTAGGGAATGGAGGGGAGAATGGGAAGATACAAATGAGGAGATAACAATTAAGATGTAAACTGAATAAACTATTTAAAATATAAAAGAAAAATAAAAGAAGCAAAACAACAACAGCAACATCAATAATAAAAATAGCCCTGTTTGCTTCACATTTCTGAGTCTGGACAACTACTGAATTCAGTAAAGAAAAAAGGCCATATAACCTTTTGCAAAAAGCAAATGCATATGATATACTAATTGAATTCTATTAGTTCTAGAACCTTATATTGCAGTTTTAAATTTGCAAGTATTTAAAAGTTGATGATCTGATCAAGTTCACAACATACTTCATTGAGAAGTAAGTCTAAATGGTATTACATCTCATTAGTATGATTGAAAAATTTAAAATAATGCATTAATGTTATTTAATTGTACAACCTAAGTGAGCATTCTTTCCTAAAGCATTATAAAAAAGTAAAACATATGTAAATATTAACATTTCATACAGCTATTGATATTATGTTAAAAATGTTCTCAACAATGTGAGGCCATTTGTTTAATATGCTAAAACGTGACCATATACACAAAGTCAGCTTTAGAAATAAAATTGTAATTGCGTTCCGATTTCCAAAATCAAAAACATCCTACTCTACAACTTAAAAATCACCCATTTCATAGCATGGAAACAATGAATAATGCACACAAGATCAACAGTGGACACATGTCTGAGTTAGGTGCAAACTCTACAGGATAAGCTTTCTAAAATATGTCATCTGTGATGAGGGTCCTTTTAGTGAGTGGAATCTAAACACACATACTACAAATTCATTGAAATTATTATGGAGTAACATGTATTCTATATAGTGAGGCTATCATACGAATCTTTTTTACACTTTTAGAATAACTGTTAAACTGTGTGTCTAAACTGTGGTTTAGTGTACAATGTTGAGTGATTTATATCCCTGGTCATAAGTGTGCAGCTATAAATTCTGCATTAATGTAAGGACATGACGATCCAAGGGAAAGAAAATGAAGTAATCTGCCAGTAAGACATCCTGAAGGCGGGGGTCAGATTTTGTTCATGGAAACCACCTGGTTGGGACCCTCTGCACCGCACCAAACACAAATGATCTTTTAAAAAAGTATCCTATTCATGAACGCACTGCAGCTGCACTGGGCGTTACCTCATTTTTCCATGGCAACATCCTTTCTGTTTCAAGGATCTTGTTTCAGTTTTGGTAGCAACAAGTTCTTTTGCCAACATTGAACACATTCATGGGTGAAACTAGGGATTATGACAAATTCCTGAAGTATAACCACCTCTATTTGGTTACTACTAGGTCAAGGGCTACGTACTTAGGGATCAGATACAGAGGGTAAACCAATAAAGTAAGGAAGAAAGTTTGGTATTCATATTTTCACAAATGAAATTATCGCAATGTGCTCTTATTCTTAAATTTCAAGTTTGTGTGCCTGGTGATCCCCAGCTCTATATGTGAGATTTCATAATCAGAAGCCTCTTCTTTTCTAAAGAGAGACAGAAAGCAAGTGACTGCGGAGGGGAGGAAAAGCAGGGAGGTACTGGGAGGAGTGCAGGGAAGGGAAACTGTAATCAGGCTCGACTGTAGGAGAGAATGTATGTTCAACAAAAGAGAAGGAAACCTGATTTTTGTGGCTTATGTGCTGTGTAAGTGTGCTGGCAACTCATTGAAAGAGAAACATTTATAAATTCATCTGAAGAATTTAAGCTAGTCACTAGCCAACTTATGAGACACGTCGTATGTAAATGCTTACTAATGCTGTGCTAGGTGCCCTTTAAAAGACAACTGCCTCCTAATTTGAAATGACATGCTCCCCTCATATGAAATAAAACTTTGGAAATAAGTGTAGTTATTTTAACATTCTATAGAATTAGGCATTCTTTATGTGAACATACTTTATTCTTTAATAAACAAATTCAAATTAAAGAAACAGCTAAACAATGTACACTACTTCCTTAATGTTTCTCCCTCATGCACCCTAACACCTACACTGACCTGGGCTGGAACCCAGGAATATAGAGATCTCAGACACAAAGATAGACATTACCTGAGCAGGAAAGGGCTGGAAAAAGGTTTTCCAAGCATACAGACACAAGATGCACACTGGAGTAGTTATTCTCATACCTAATAAAATAGGCCCTCAATTAATTATTCAAAAATAGACGAGGAAGGACACTTCATACTCATCAAAGGAAAATGCCACCAAGATCACATCTCATTTCTGAACATCTATGCTCAAAATACAAGGGCACCCACATTCCTAAAAGAAACTTTACTAAAGCTTAAATCACACATCGAACACCATACATTAGTAGCATGAGACTTCAACAACCCACTCTCACCAATGGACAGATCATAGTGATAAAAACATAAAGAGAAATAATGAAACTAACATATGATGAATCAAATGGACCTAACAGTTATCTAAAAAAAACTCTTCACCCAAACACAAAAGATTAAACCTTCTTCTCTGCACCTCACAGAAGCTTCTCCAAAATTGATCATTTGCTTGAGGACAAAGCAAGCCTCAACAGATACTAGACTACTGAAATAACACCTTCTATCTTATCAGACCAGAGTAAAGCTGAACTTTAGTAACAGTATAAAAAACGAAAAGCCTATACACATATAGAAACTGAACAATTATCTTCTCAATGACAACTGGGTCAAGGAAAAAATAAAGAAATTAAAAACTTCCTAGAATTCAATAAAAATTAAGGCACAACATATACAAACCTATAGGACACAATGAAAGCAGTGCTAAGAAGAAAGTTCATAGCATTTAGTGTGTTCCTAAAAAGAGTGGAGACATATCATACAAGCAACTTAACAGCACACCTGAAAGCCCTAGGGAAAAAAGAAGCAGACACATCCAAGAGGAGTAGACAGCTGGAAATAATCAAACTCAGAGCTAAAAAAATCAATAAATTAGAAACAAAGAAAACAATTCAAAGAATCAGTAAAACTAAGAGCTGTTTTTTTTTTTTTTGTTTTGAGAAAATCAACACAATAAAAATCCGTTAGCCAAACTAAAAGGCAAAGGCAGAGACAACAAGGAAATCCAAAACCTCATTAGGTCTTAATTCAAATGCCTATATGGTACACAATTTGAAAATCTAAATGAGATGGACAATTTTCTTGATAGATTCCACTTACCAAAACTGATCAGGTAAATAGTTTAAACAGTCATATAACCTCTAAGGAAATAGAAGCAGTCATTAAAAGTCCACCGCCCGCCCCCCCCAAAAAAAAAAACAAGAAAAAAATACCCCAAGACCCAGGGCCAAACCAATTCTACCAGACCTTCAAGGAAGAACTAATACCAATACTCTTCAAACTATTCCACAAAATACAAACAGAAGGAATGGTTCCAAATTCATTCTATGAAGCCACAGTCATCTGGATACCTAAAACCACACAAAGACCCAACAAAGAAAATTTCTGAGCAATTCCATTTATGAACATTGATGCAAAAATACTCAATAAAATATTTGAAAACCTAATCTAAGAACACATCAAAAATATCATCCACCATGACTAAGTAGGTTTCAACCCAGGAATGCAGGGGTGGTTCAATATATGGGAAACCATCAATGCAATCCACCATTAGAAAGAAAGAAAGAAAGAAAGAAAGAAAGAAAGAAAGAAAGAAAGAAAGAAAGAAAGAAAGAAGAAAACCATATGATTATTTTCTTTAAGTAAAAAAGCAAAAAAAAAAAAAAATCCAATATCCATTCATATTAACAGTCTTGGAGAGATCAAGGATACAGAGAATATACCTAAACGTGGTAAAGGCCATATACAGCAAGCCTATAGCCAACATGAAACTAAATGGAGAGAAAGTTGAATCAATCCCACTGAAACCAGGGACTAGACAAGGCTGTCCACTCTCTCTGTCTCTTCAATACAGTACTGAAAGTCCTAGCTAGAGCAATAAGACAATTAAAGGAGATCAAGAGGATACAAATTGGAAAAGAAGAAGTCAAAGATTCACTATTTGTGGATGATATGATAGTATACACTAGTAATCCCAAAAATTCTGTCAAGGAACTCCTACAGCTGAGAAACACCTTCAGCAAAGTGGCTGGGTACAAAATCAATCACCCTCCTGTATAAAAAGACAAGCAGGCTGAGAAAAAAGTTAGGGGAACAACACCCTTCAGAATTGCCACCAAAAAACATAAAGTATCTTGGTGTAACTCTAAGGAAGCAAGAGAAAGACTTGTATGAAGAAAAACTTGAAGTCTCAGGCTGGAAAAATAGCTAAGAAGTTAAGAGCACTGGCTGCTCTTTCAAAGTTCCTGAGTTCAATTCCCAGCAACCACATGGTGGCTCACAAACATCTATAATGAGATCTGGTGCCTTTTTCTGGCATGCAGGTGTACATGCAGGCAGAACACTGTACATAATAAATAAATAAATCTTTTAAAAAAACAAAAAACTCCAAATCTCCGAAGAAAGAAATTGAAGAAGATATCAGAAGATGGAAAGATGTCCCATGCACATGGATCAGTAGGATTAACAGTAAAAATGGCCATCTTACCAAATGCAATCTATAGATTCAACACAATACAATCAAAATGCCAACATAATTCTTTACAGACTTTGAAAGAACAATCCTCAATGTCATACAGAAAAACAAAACAAAACAAAAAAAAAACCCAAATAGCCAAGAAAATCTTGGAATAAACCCACATATCTATGGACACTTGATCTTTGAAAAAGAAGCCAAAACCATACAATGGAAAAGAAGACAGCATCTTCTACAAATGGTGCTGGGTCTAACTGGATGTCTACATGTAGAAAAATGAAAATAGATCCATTATTTATCACCTGCATGAAACTAAACTCCACATGGATTAAAGACCTCAACATAAAACAGGACACAATAAATCTGCTAGAAGAAAAAGTGGAGAAGAGCCTTGAACTCATTGCCACGGAACAGAACTTCGTGAACAGAACACCAACAGAAATCAGACCTCATGAAACTTAAAAGCTTCTATAAGGCAATGAACACTTTATAGAATGAGTGAAACAGCAGCCTTCAGACTTGGAAAACATGTTCACCAACCCTACATCTGACAAAAGGCTAATATCCAAAATATATAAAGAACTCAAAACATTAAACACCAACAAACCAAATAATCCAATTAAAACATGAGCTACAGAGCTAAACAGAATTCTTAACAGACAAATCTCTAATGGCTGAGAAGCACTTAAAGAAATGCTCAATGTGCTTAGTCATCAGGGCAATGCAAACCAAAACAACTTTTAGATTCTATCTTATACTTGTCAGAATGGCTAAGATAAAAAATTCAGGTGACAGCATATACTGGCAAGGATGTGGAGAAAGGGAAACATGCCTCCATTGCTGGTGCGAGTGGAAACTTGTACAACCATTTTGGAAAGCCATCTGGCACTTTCTCAGTTAATTGGGAATAGCTCTACCTCAAGGCACAGCTACACCACTCCTGGGCATATACCCAAAAGATGCTCCACCATGCAACATTCGCCCAACTATGTTCATGGCACCGTTATTGGTAATAGCCAGAACGAGAAACAACCGAGATGTCCCTCAACCGAGAAATGGATAAACTAGTAAGGTACATTTACACAATGGAATATTACGCAGCTATTAAAAACAAAGAAATCATGAAATTTGCAGGCAAATTACAACTAGAAAAGATCATCCTTGGTGAGGCTACCCAGACCCAGAAAGGAATACATGGGATATACTCAATTGTAAGTGGATATTAGCCATATAGTACAGTATAAACATCCTACAGTCCACAGATCTAAAGCAGTTAAGTAACATGGAGGACATAGGAAGGATACTTTAAGTCTCATCAGAAGGGCAAACAGAACAGACAGAGAAGTGCTTGAAGAGAGGGACAGGACAGAGCCTATCATAGAGGTCCTCTGAAAGACTCCATCCAGCAAGGGGATTGAAGCAGATGTTGACACTCACAGTCAAACTGAGGCAGAATGCAGGGAGCCTTATAGAAGAGTTGGGAATAGAAGGGCCTGAAGGGGACAGGAGCTCCACAAGAACAACAGATCCAACAAATCTGGGCCATGGAAGGACATGCAGAGACTGATGCACCAACCAAGGACCATTCATGGAGAGGTCCTAGACCTCTGCTCAGATGTCATCCATAGAAAGTACATTCTCCATGTGAACCCTATAATATGGGGAGTAGGGGCTGCCTCTGACATGGACTCTGTTGCCCACTAATTGATCACTTTCCTCTGGCAGGGCAGCCTTGCCAGGCCACAGAATGCAGGCAGTCCAGAAGAGATTTGGTAGGCTGGGGTCAGATGGTAGGTGAGGAGCGCTCTCCCTTTCTGAGTACTAGAGTAGGGGCAAAGAGGGAGGGAGAGTCGGGGGTAGGACCAGGAGAATACGAGGGAGGAGGCTATAATCAGGATGTAAAATGAATAAATTAAAAAATAAAGAAATTAAAAATGAAATATGTATGATATTGTCAACTAAACATTTGCCAAACAAATAAACCCACAAATAAACACTAAGTGTCTACTATTTCCAAGAGTATTTGCCTTCAAGGACTTAAAAAGATGTACATGGTTCACATATTTTAAAATTTGGTTGTTTACCTATATATTTATGGGCCTTCAAAATTATCAGCCTTCTATGTGTGCTACAACAGAATAAATACTCAAAATTAAAACCAAATTTATTTCTTGTTTTATGTCATTAATGTGTTTCTTATTTGGAGTCTCTATTGATGATAAAACAGCATGGTCAAAAGCAAGTGGGAGAGGAAGGAGTTATTTCAACTTACATATTCCAGTCACAGAGAGAATTTAGGGCTGGAACTCAAGGCAGAAACCTGGAGGCAGGAGCTGATGCAGAGCCCATGGAGGAGTGCTGTTTACTGGCTTGCTCAGCCTGCTTTCTTACTGCTCCTTTGTTGGCGAGCTGTGCCCTCCCCCGACAATGACCAATCAAGAGAATGTATCACAGACTAGCCTACAGGCCAACATGGGGGGCATTTTCTCAACTGAAGTTCATCTTCCCAAATGACTCTGGCTTGTATCAAGATGACATGAAACCAGTCAGCACAGTGTGTCATGGAAATACTTTGTATATGGAATCTAAATATACCCAAGTTTAAATTTCAAATAAAATTAAAACAAAAATCTCAAAGGGGAAACCTTGATCATCGTCCATACTTTCCCCATTCAGATTTGATTGGGGGCGGGGATGGTTGTTAAATTCCTAGAGTTGAATTTCAGATTTGGCCCTGCTAAGAAGACACCACACAATAGCTGGAACTTACTCAGTGCCTGTGGCAGGGAGATAACCTCTGTACAAAACTGTTAGTGTTAAGTGTTATAAAACACACTTTCATAATTAATGTAACTATTCACCTGCCTGTCCTGAAGTGTCTGTTCCTACTTGATCCTGAAGATAAATCATGGAGTTCACTAACTAGACATTAAGAAATGTTATTATTTCATCATTGGCCACAACCCAGGTGAAATTCCCCAGGAGAGAATTCAATTGCTCTAGCTTAACTGGCTTACAGTGTTTTTCTTGGGATAGCCTGACAGTCTCATCAAAATGAGAAAACAAACATAGTTCTCTATATAATGGGTGAGTACTACTAGAGGGATCAGAGACTTGGGAAAAAACCCAAACCCTGAGATGTTTTGGACACAAAACTGAACCTCTCAATATATATAAGCAAAACAGCTGAGTTAAGCAAAGCAATAAAAATGCTCTCCTTTCTCAGAGTTTCAGGCCAGAGCATTTCTATTTTTGTAAGTTTATCCATTGTTAATTATGCGCTTTCATAATAAAAGTGCAGCTTTCTAAATTGTAAGATCACTGCTGATGATGCTGGTCCGCATGGTTTTCAGATAAAGAAAAATGTCAAAGAGCAAATGAGCCTAATATAATCTGTTAAAGGGTCTTCAAGCCAAAAAATGCCTAAGCCAAATTGTACTATTACAAAATAACAGTATAAGGATGTAAGAATGCCATATTTTGCCACTGAAAAAAAAAAGAGGATATACCAAATATTGTTAGTGCCTTTATACTTCATAAGTTTTTCTATCCTAAGTATGAAATAACATGGTCTTAACAAATATTAACTTTGGCACCAAACTCAACTTTCCATAATCTCTGTTCCCAAATACAGTTATTTCTTCAAAGTTTTACTAAAGAATAATCTATTGGTGATTTTAAAGTTATAATTCTCAGTTTCATCTGATAAATTCATCTCATGAGTTCAGAGTATTCTATTTTACATTTCATTCAATAAAACACCTTAGAAGATAAATGGAAAATGCTGTCTTTGCAAACAATAATTTAACTCAAATTTTCATCACTTAGTCAAAATATAAATATAATTTTTAAAGTAACTTTTAAAATATTTATTTATTTATGTGAGTGTATTAGTTGCACGCATGAGAGAAGAGGGCATCAGATCCTATTATAGATTGTCATGAGCCACCATGTGGTTGCTGGGAATTGAACTCAGGACCTCTGGAAGAACAGACAGTCCTCCTAACCTCTGAGCCATCTCTCCAGCCCTATAAATATAATTTTATCTCTAAGACTTACGTGACACATTAAATCTGGAAGTGTTAAGTAGGTTTTACACAGGACCAGAACTAGGGTACAGCAAGTAAAATCCCAAGGTCAGAAGCAGGATAGCTTATACAAAGAAATAATCATATGCAAATTAATAGCTAATATGCTTAGTGAAAATAAGAAACCATAAAATACATGGTACATTGCAAAGGGTGAGGGTGATAAACTATATTATGTGATTATGTGTATTTGTCTATTTTCACATAAAACAAAGGAAGAAACAAGGCCTACCATTATCTCTATTTATGGATAACTGACAGTGAGAGGAGTAAATAAGCTAATAAGGACATTGAGTTATTAAGCAACAACAGATACAATTACTACAAGAATAGTAAAACTGGAAATAACCTCATATGGTAATGGTATGTGTCATAGCATAGGTAAGTAATATAAAACCTAGAGCTAACATTCAAACTTGGAAATGCAACACTTCCTGGACTTCCCCTCCCACTTAGCTAATAGATTTCTCTCAGGAACATTTCCTCTTCTCCAGAGTGTCAGTTCCTTCAGTTTCCAAGTTTTCCTGAATTTCCTGCATCTCCCATTCTCCTTCTTGTAAGTAGCCATCGGAAGACTCCCCAAATCAAATTTCTACTATACGGCTGTTCTTTGAGTCGACAAGAACAGTAGCATATCTGACAACAATGTCAAATATACACAAATATTTTCTTTCAGTCCTGAAAAGGTGCACTCTACTCTTTAAATAACATCACCCAGATCAAGATGGAGTCAACTTGACTGGTGTTCTGAAATCATAGGGTTGTTTGTTTGTTTCTATATTTTGTTCATTTATTTGCTTGGTTTGGGCAGTAAAGATAAATCTGACTATGTTAATTTATCCTGGATATAATATAGAACACTATTTGTTTACTTGGTAAATTATAGATATAAAAACTTGGGATACTATTCAGAACCCAATTAAGAAATATAGAGGGAATATTTGAAAATATAAACAAAATACAATAAATGTTTTTCTAAAGCTGGCATCTAACTTTATATCTTAATACTATTATTCTTGCCCCATTATTGAACTTTTAAAAATGGTATCAAGAAAGGTTGTTCAATTCCCTGTAGACTGGATAAGTAGGAAGGATTTTAATATAATTTTAGAAGTAGTAATTTTAGTATAATTATTAATATGAAACAGCACTTAGGGGCATGGTCTACTTTACTTGGTTGCTACTGTTAACTATTGCATTATAGACCACAGAACAGTGCTAACTAGTTCTTATATTAATTCATTTGGGTCACTATAATATGTGACCCACATAATATGTATGGATATAAAATGTTGAAGGCTTGGTCCCACAGATGGTGGGGTAACCCATTGTGAGACCATAGCTGAATTAGTTAGAAGGCAGAGCCTATTTGGGAAAGTGAGCAGGATGTGCCTCTGGCGTGTGTGGCCCCTGGCCCCTTCTCTCTGCTTTCCAGGTGCAATTAGCCGAGCAGCTCTGCTCTGCCATACCCTGCTGTCCTACTGCAGTACTCAGTAAAGGCCAGCCAACCATACCTTTTCATTCTAAGGAGCAGAAACTAAAACTTCTGAGACAGTGAATAAAAATGTTCTTCCTTTCTCAGACACTCTGTCAAAGTTACAGAACACTAAGTAGATCGGCCTCCAAATTTATCAAAACAAGGCAATGAATATCTGCAGTGCTTATCCTGACCCACTCACGCGCCTTTCTGCATCATAGGATCTTCTAAAGGATCACTCTGACAGGAGCTCCACATAAGATGCTTCATATCAGGTCACTGTGTGTGCATGTGCACATGTACATTATGTAACTCTTATTCTAGGCTTCTGTTAATATTTTACTAGAGAAATAACAGTAATACAGAACAAAAGAGGACATGCACTTCACGGACAAGATGTTCACAAGAGTCAAAAGAAAGTACTTTTATATAACACAAGGTGTAAATAAAAATCCAAAAAGGTTATTACTATAAAACTCTATTATATGTAAAATTTTAAGAAAAGTATGTCTTTCCTATTTAATAATGCCAAACCTGCTGAAACAAAAATGTCAAGTGAAAAATGCTGTAGACTGAACAAATAGATAGTTATATACATTAAAAAGTAAAAGTAAATTAGAATAAAATTTAATATCCATAAGGATAGTTAATTTTACATTTAATTTATAATTGAGAAAAACACTTTAGCAGATTTTATATACTAACTTGATAGTTCCAATATAATATTTTTCTCTCCATTCTGGGAAAGAATGATTCAGAAATTAAGTTTTAAAATATTTTGGATATTTAAAAAAACATTTATTTAGAATAGGTGTGTTATTTCAAATTTAAAGAAATATTTAAGAATACATACATTTTTCTAAACCATATAGTTTTTACATAATTTTGATTTTAGAAAGTAAACTGTATCAACAAATGTGAGATGAACTGTGGGAATACTGTCTGTAATAAGCAAAGTGCGCCAGTGTACACAAGACTAACTATGGAAACGTGGCCAGTAACAAACAGTACACCAAAGGACATAGGACAGACCACAGGAATGATGCCAGAAAAATTATGCCATTATTCCACACACTAACATTTTCATAACATTATGGGAAGGAGAGCCATGATTTCTCCAATACTTAAATTTACCTGTAGAGTGAGACTCTTCACTGCATTCCATAATATTCCAATAAATTCTTTCATTCGTTCTTCAGGACTCCTGCATCCTTCCTGAGAGTGCAGCATGGCCTTCAGGGGAACTGACAGTGGCCGGGACTCTAAGTTTAAGAAAAGCTAGTTAGCAAAACACACACATCGTAATCTCACAAAGCGATACTGAAAGCATGTCTAAGGTGGTCTCTTTCTCTGCTGATAATTACTGTGTGTGTATGAGGCTAGAAGTGGCGCCATCAGTCACGTCACAGATGACCTGGAGCACAGCTTCTGGAGGGATGGAATGTGCTCTTTACTGATCTCTTGGGAGGCACACAGGAACGAACACCCACTCAGGTGTAACCCCAGTGACTACTCAGCACAAAAATAGCAAGCCAAAAAAACTGCAAAAAAAGGTCCCATCATAAAGTGATAGAAAATGGGTCTTCCCATAAATAAAGCTTTCTAGTGACATTGCCTTAGTCATAGAATTTCTCAATTAAAAATATTTTACAATGATAAAAATTAATCAATATATACAAAAGGCTTATGTTATAATAAAAGAAAATCGATATTGCACTGTTAATAAAAATATAGTTCACAGAGAAGAACTATGGGATTTCAAATTTTTATAAGATTTAAAGACTAAGTTTAATCTATTTCTATTGTTAATAATTTCTAACAATATGCAAAGTATGCATTTTTAAGGAGATTACACTGCATTACACTGCATATGTTAATACAAATTGGTGATTTATATGCAAAAAAATGGAAGATGGGGAAGATAAAAGAAGAAAAAGTGATAGACAGAAAATGCTGAACAGTTACTACCTTCAATAAAAAGGATGATCCAACAACTTGAAAAATGAGGAATAGTTGAAGGCACTGACAAAAGCACATTTTGGTATCTTTTAAAGTGGAACCAAACTAAAATTTAGTGATATAGTCCACAGGTACATTAAAAAGTGTGTAAGTTTAGTGAGAACTCACCTACTAAATGCATAAAACTTACTGGAAACTAAAAAGCAAACCATGGCATAAATTACCTTTAATAGGGGAGTAAATGGCAAGATGATAAGTAAACAGAATACTGTATTTCTTCTTATTTTTTAAATTGTATTTATACTTAGAAGCATTCAGAATGTCAATTTATTTTTGCAATTACAGACTGGTATTCAGTTAACAGAACAACAATTATCTTTGTATAAGCTGCATCACAGACAACTGAAGATGGGGGAAAAAAACAAAAAACAAAAAACAAACAAGAAGAAGAAGAAGAAGAAGAAGAAGAAGAAGAAGAAGAAGAAGAAGAAGAAGAAGAAGAAATAAACTCCTATTGTCCACATGTATAACTAATTTGTGCTGTGCACCAACAAGAACGTGCTTTAAATTTCCATACCAATTTACAACACCTAGACTGTACCAGGCAAGGTCAAAGCTCACTGACAATACCACCAGGACATGGCTAGCTAAAGACCCACTCAGCAGTGTGTTAAGTATACAAAAAAAAAAAAAAAAAAAAAAGACACTGTACGGTTTAAAAACAAATTTTAGACCCCCTAACATTTCAATTTTTTTTTTTTCTTTAAAAGGAGTGAGATGTGTACAGGGAGGTTAAATGCTTTATAAACAAGAAAAAAAAAAAAAACTGCGCTAGAAGCAACTAAGTCACCATCACCCTCTTTATCTTTGTCTCCCTCCTCTTCCTCCTCTCCCTCATTCTCTTCCTTTTCCTTCTTTATCTTGCTCTTTTGAGCCTTGAGCATGCCCTTTTCACTGCATTGGGCTTTCCTTCAGCTCTGTGGGCAGCTGTATCTTTTTGTGCTTCTCCTTCAGCGTGGCTGCTTGTCATCCACAGCCGCGTTGTTCCACATCTCTCCTAGCTTCTTTGCAGCGCCCCCAGTGGATAAGCTGGGGTGTTCTCCCTTGATTTGGGGGTGGTACTCAGAACAGAACAAGAAGGCAGAAGAAGGCCTCTGAGGTGCTTTGGGCTCCTTGAACTTCTTTTTCTCTCCACTTTGGGGGGAATGTAGGTTTTCATTTCTTTTTCATAACGAGCCCTGTCAGCCTTCGCCATGTCTTCAAATTTCCCCTTTTCTTTAGCAGACATTATCTTCCACCTCTCTGAGCACTTCTTGGAGAACTCTGAGAAGTTGACAGAAGCATCCAGGTGCTTCTGCTTCTACTCCTCCAGGCAGATTTGCACAAAGAATGCACATGAAGATATTTTGCCTCTCAGCTTCTTAGAACCTCTTTTGTCCATTTTAGTTGATTTTCGTCCATGGGACCCAGCGTCGCCCACTGCCAGTCCTGCTGTTGCCATCCCAGGCACTGTCTCTGTGGAGCTCCATGACTGCAGTGGCTGTGAGAGCAGGAGCCAGATTCAGCCTCCTCACTCTCTCCACTCTGTAACATTCTGAATATTGTATTTCTTTTTTTTTTTTAATTTTTCATTAATTTATTCTTGTTACATCTGAATGGTTATCCCATCCCTTGTATCCTCCCATTCTTCCCTCCCTCCCATTTTCCCATTATTCCCCTCCCCTATGACTGTTCCTGAGGGAGATTACCTCCCCCTGTATATGCTCATAGGGTATCAAGTCTCTTCTTGGTAACCTGCTGTCCTTCCTCTGAGTGCCACCAGGTCTCCCCCTCCAGGGAACATGGTCAAATATGAGGCACCAGAGTACGTGTGAAAGTCATACCCCACTCTCCACTCAACTGTGGAGAATGTTCTGCCCATTGGCTAGATCTGGGTAGGGGTTTAAAGTTTACCGCCTGTGTTGTCCTTGGCTGGCGCCTTAGTTTGAGCGGGACCCCTGGGCCCAAATCTGCCTATCATAATGTTCTACTTGTAGGTTTCTAGGACCCTCTGGATCTTTCTACTTTGCTATTCTCCCATGCTTCTCTCATCACTTACCAGGAAACTGGGACAGAGGAGAGGACATCCTATTGAATATTGTATTTCTAATGTGTGTATTTGGATATAACTTGCTTTTTAAAAAATACATAATTAACTTTATACTCATTGGGACCTCTTTGCCCAAGAAAATGTTAACTTATTATGCTTACTTTAAATTCCAATCACTTTAATTAAATTCTTTGACATATGAATACAAAAGACTTTCACAAAGGTTTAAACTATTGAAAAATATTACTGCTATGTAATAACTATTTGAAATAAATCCATTTAAAGCATGGTAATATGTGCACTGCTGCCTGACAGTGAAATGGAAACTACTTCCCAAACAACTGCACGCTTATTGTAAGTTCTGTGTTCTCTGACATAATGATCAAATGAGGAGGCAAGTGTGGGGGAGTGATGGAGGAACAGTACCCATGTATGAAGTTCTCAAATAAAAAAAATTTTAAAAAAAAAATCACACATCCCTTAAAATCAGCCTATGGCTTAAGCTTATGCAAGTAAGAAAAATATAATTAACATTCATCATTAAATAACAACTGGCTATTAGAAATACAAATGTTCATTATTTTGCTTATACTATTTTCAATCTACCATATTTTCTAAAAGTTATCAGTGCACCTTTGTGACTGTTGCTCTGTGAGGAAGTAAGATAAAAAGTTCTACAATTCAGCATTGTTTTATGGTCAGGATAAATATTCCGTGTAAACCTCTGCTGTTCCAGAACCCCATTCATTACTGAAACCTTTACAGCACTTACTACTCAAACAAACAATCAACCATTATGCCCATTAACAGCCCAGAAGGAATGGACTATTACCCAGATACATCAAGACTGCCAGGGGAGGCCACCAGTCAACGGAGGTTAATGAACTTATCACAAGTCACCTAGATACAAGGTGGAAACAAAGCCACAGTGCCCTAAACACTAAGCCCTGGGGGTCCATCCATTCAAGGATGATGTTCACTTTCTGTTATTCAAATGATGCACTATGACGTCTTAATTAATCAGCTGCACAGAGAATGCATCATTTCTATCATTTTATCATTTCTAATATCAGTATTAGGGATGTACTAACATTTTAATTTATTTATGTGCTATAGAAAAAGTAGTGCAAAACAATTAACTTACTGGGTCAGCTATACCCCTTAGGATATAATTAGGAAAAATGATTTATTTATGCTAAATGTCAGCATCTAGACCCATCAAAAAAGCTAATAATACTTAGATCTCATATCAAAATACTATTCATTTAAAATGTCATAATGTGTATAAACCAACCTCTGAAAGCATTAAGTTTAACTATTCAATAATATATACAGAAAAAAAAACTTCAAGGTTACCATGTCTGAAATTCATTTGTAGACCTTTTCTACCAAAAATCAAATTATTAGTTCTATCTTAAATGTCATTTCTCTAAGAAATGGTCACTGATTTCCTTGAGGAATTCAGATATAGTAGTAGAAAACATAGAATTCTTCATGGTACAATAGTAACCATTTGAACATTTGTCTATGTACAGTGACAGCTGAGCATGGCAATATAGTACAACAATAAATGGCAGTAGTTAAATATTAAAGACAAATCTGGATTGTGTCCTTAACTGTTCTTATATTCCAGTATAAAATAGTCGTTATGTACACATTACCTGAAGTTAGATCAATATGAAAAAAAAAAAGTGATGCCAGAGTAAAAATGTTAGGCAGGGGGTAGGGAGAGCACTCAGCTGGCAGGGTGCTCCCTGTGCAGTCATGCAGGTCTGAGTTAGATTCCCAGAGTTGACGGTAAGCCAGGCATGGTAGTATAAGTTTGCAATGCCACCTGGAGAGCAGAGGTAGTGATTCCTGAGTCTCACTGGCCAGCCTAGCCTAACTGGGAAATTCCAGAACAGTTAGAGGCCATGTTTCAAATAGGTTTTTTTTAATTTAAATAATTTCTTCAGATTACATCTTAATTGTTATCCCTACATTTTTATCTTCCCATTCCCCCCTCCCTCCCCTAGACCTGTGACAAGAGGGGAGCAACTCCACCACTATATGATTATGGCCTGACAGGTCTCATCCAGATAGCCTGCCTACCCTTCCTCTGAGTGCCACCAGGCCTCCCCACCAAGGGGAAGTGGTCAAATAGGGGGCAGCATAGTTCATGTCAAACTTTCCACACAGCTGTGGAGAATGTGCTGTCCATTGAGTAGACCTAAATAGGGGGTCAAGGTTTACGGCATGAATTGTCCTTGGCTGATATACTTTGAGCAGAACCCCTGGGTCCAGATCTGCCAGCCTTGATAGACTGCTTGGAGGTTCCAGGAGCCTCTGGGTCCTTCCTTTTCTCCATTCTCCCATTCCTCTCTCACCTGGAGATCCAATAGGAAGTCCCAGTATCTGTCCCATTGCCCTGCTAGATGAAGACTCTCAGAGGACATCCATGTTGGCCTAGCGCCCATTTATAAGTGAGTATATACCATGTGTGTCTTTCTGGGTCTGGGTTAACTCACTCAGGATGATCATTTCTAGTTCCATCCATTTGCCTGCAAATTTCAGGATTTCCTTGTTTGTAATAGCTGAGTAGTATTCCATAGTGTAAAGGTACCACAGTTTCTTTATCCACTCTTCCACTGAGGGACATCTAGGTTGTTTCTAGATTCTGGCTACTATGAGTAAGGCTGCTATAAACACAGTTGAGCAAATGTCTTTGTTGTGTGGTGGAGCATCTTTAGGGTACATGCCAAGGAGTGGAATAGCTAGGTCTTCAGGAAGCCTTATTTCCAGTTCTGAGAAAGTGCCAGATGGATTTTCAAAGTGGTTGTACAGGTTTGCACTCCCACCAGCAATGGAGGAGTGTTCCTCTTTCTCCACATCCTCGCCAGCATGTGCTGTCACATGAGTTTTTGATCTTAGCCATTCTGATGGGTGTAAGATGGAATCTCAGAGTCATTTTGATTTGCATTTCTCTGATGACTAAGGACGTTGAGCATTTCTTTCAGTGTTTCTCAGCCATTCAATATTCCTCTGTTGAGAATTCTCTGTTTAGCTCTGTGCTCCATTTCTTAATTGAGTTATTTGGTTTTGTGGTGTTTAATTTCTTGAGCTCTTTGTATGTTTTGGATATTAGCCCTTTGTCAGATGTAGGGTCGGTGAAAATCTTTTCCCAGTCTGTAGGCTGTCGCTTTGTTCTGTTGACAGTGTCTTCTGCCTTACAGAAGCTTCTCAGCTTCATGAGGTCCCATTTATTAATTGTTGACCTTAGAGCCTGGGCTGTTGGTGTTCTTTTCAGGAAGTTGTCTTCTGTGCCAATGAGCTCAAGGTTCTTTCCCACTATTTCTTCTAACAGAATTAGGGTCTCTGGTTTTGTGTTGAGGTCTTTAATCCACTTGGCCTTGAGTTTTGTACATAGTGATAAATATGAATCTACTTGCATTTTTCTACATGTAGACATTTTGTTAGACCAACACTATTTGTTGAAGATGTTATCCTTTTTTCATTGAGTAGATTTGGCTTCCGTGTCAAAAGTCAAGTGTCCATAGGTGTGTTGATTTATTTCTGGGTCTTCAATTCGATTCCATTGATGAACTAGCCTATTGCTATCCCGCTACCATGTTGTTTTAATTACTGTTGCTCTATAGTATAGCTTGAGATCAGGGATGGAGATTCCTCCAGAGGATATTTTATTGTACAGGATTATTTTAGCTTTTCTGGGTTTTTTGTTTTTCCATATGAAGGTGAGAATTGATCTTTTAATGCCTTTAAAAAATTCTTTAGGTATTTTGATAGAGATTGCATTGAATACACAAATTGCTTTCGGTAAGATGGACATTTTTACTGTGTTAATTCTCCCAATCCATGATCAAGTGAGATCTTTCCATCTTCTGATTTCCATTTCCTTCTTCAGAGATTTGAAGTTTTTTTCTTACAAATCTTTTGCTTGCTTGGTTAGAATTACACCTAAATATGATAGTGTACATAAGTAGTCCCCTAAATTCTACCAGAGAACTCCTCCAGAAGATAAGCACCTTCAGCAAAGTGGCTGGATAAAAAATTAACTCAAAAAAGTCAGTAGCCCTCTTATATACAAATGACAATCGTGCTAAGAAAGAAATTAGGCAAACTACACCCTTCACGATAGCCACAAGTAATATAAAGTAGCAAGTGGGTATTTTTTAAAAAAGGATTCTCCAGGCATGGTAGCACATGCCTTTAATCCCAGCATGCAGGAGGCAGAGGCAAGCAGATTTACAGAGTGAACTCTAGGACAGCAAAGATATTTGCAGGAATCCTGTCTTGACAAACAAGCAAACAGGACTCAAAGTTGGGTAGGTGGGAAAAGAGGTCTGGGAAGTCATTGAGGAGCTGAAGACTATGCTTAACATACACTGTACAAACTCCCCAACATGTAAGACAACATAAAGGCAGAAATGGTAGAAGTCTATTATAACCTCAAAAGAGTAAGAATTATTTTTTAAAACTTCAAATGTACAGAACAACAACAAAAATAAAGGTAGCCAACTCATGAAGAATGACACCCAAGGCAGGCATATGCCCCTCCCCCAAAAAGCACTCAAACACATGCTTCCATTCACATATAGACATACCAAAAATATTTAGGCCACAGAATTATATGATAATTTTTTTGCCACTAAACTTCAACCTGTTATCATAACAAAACACTCCTTTGTCATGTTCAAACTGAACTGGAAATCTGTTATCCATTAGTTATTTTGAGGGGTTGCAAAATGGTTTCAGTTGAAAATGGATAACTCTAAATATCCCTTCAATATGGAAAAACAATGGAGAAAATAATAACATTCAATATCAAATGGTTTATTTGTTCTTGATATTAGAGATTCCTATAATGCCACAGTTATATCATTACCTCAAAGACTTAAAAAGCATTCGGTCAGCTGAAATAACTCAGTTCCCATAGTAAATACTTCTCAATCTTAAGCCTTGCCTGGTCTAAGTTATACCACCTATCAAATGAAGTTCATAGAGTGGGAGGTGCCATCACTAAAGTAGGTCAGAGGTGGGATTGAGGCAGGACAAGAGAATGACTTCCAATAACAAGACAATCTAATCATCTAGCAATTTCCTTTAAAGATGCACTTCTAACTATTCACTCTATGTATATGACCTTCATTCATCACAGGTGTGATGTCAAGATAGGATTTATCTCACTGAAAGGACATATGTGTTCCCTTTATTTATATACAGCACTTAGTAAATAATGTGTATCATTATTGAAATCTCTCTATTAGCGTATTTGGTATTATTTTTAAAATAATGTACCTCTGTGTAAGGCACCTATTCATAGCTTATGTTGTCTTCCTGCATACCTGAATATTGAGCACAGAACCTTTTATACACACTTGACAGGCATCTTAGTACACTCATTTCTATTTCATATCTTAAGTAATAGAGAAGAAATGAGCCCATGTTCATTTCTCACTTATGCTATTGAGAAATCACTGACACATTTACTACAAAGAAAACATCAGGCTTTAACACAGTTCCAACATCTAAAGAAAACTGAACAGATAAAAATCAAAAGCCTCTAGAACAGTGGTCCTTGCCTTCCCTGTTACAGAACCTCACTCTGTGCTGACCCCCAACCATAAAATCATTCTCATTGCTACTTCATAGCCGCAATATGAAGTGTTGTCTCACCCCCAAAGGGATCATGACCACTGATCTAGAAAATAGTTTTACAGATTCAGCCTGCTAAACATCTTAGAGAACAAATTGTTGAAAGCAGTCATGGGCAAACAGAGAAGAAGGTCAACTAAACACACTGAAAGGGAAGTCAAGGCTTCCTAATAGAAAAGAGTAGGCTTGAGGGATGTTTTAAGTCCTAAAGCAGGAGACGCAGTTGTGTCATCACACTTTACAAAAACCTCACAGCTCAGTGATGAACACCAAGCCATTTGAAGGGCATGCTTTCTAGTTACATACCTAAGGCAAGAAACCATGCTAAACAAAGGGATTATACAGAACCTCACACCATTATTTTATTCAAAAAGTTATTACAGAAAACTAGAATAAAATGTGAATCGCCTATATGGTTAGGGTTGTCTATAGCTGACTAGTATATATACATTTTTGTTTATGTGGCATGTATGTGTGCAGGAGTGCATGCCATGGCTCATATGTGGAGGACAGAGGACAACTTCTCTCGTACCATGTGGCTCTCAAGCATAGATCAGCTTGTTCGGCAAACAAGCACTTTCATGCATTAGCCATCATCTCACCAGCCTACAAAATGCTATGTCTTTTTAAAAATTATATAGATAAGTAACATATGCAGAAAATACAGTCTATTTAAAATTGAGGTATTGGGAGAAGGAAAGCAAAGAGGATGGAAGGGGAAAAAAAAACCGTAGTCTCAAATAACACAGTTTGTTTACAAACTACTTCTGAAACAGCTACTATCATTGAGAACCCAATTCAGGAACTATAATTCTGTGGTGAGCAAAACACAGGAGCAGTCCTTGTGAAGCTCATGGGTACTAGGCAAGGCTCTTCCGCAGTAGAGTCTCAGATACTATGGACACTAACATATGTACACAAAAGTTCCCTCAGAACACAGAATAGAGGGAGCTGATTTGGCTCATTTCTTTGCTGCCTTTACCAGTTTACCACATGTGATCCAAAAATCATTCCCAGTGCTTAGGCTGCAGAGAATAATAAAACCATGAGGCAGGACAGGGATACTAGACTTTGCTAAACAAGAAGAGGAAAAATACAAAAGGGGAAAGAAAAGAGGGGGCAAGAAGGAAAGAAAGGGATTGGGGGCATGAGCATGGTCTAGAATGCAGACACATTCGGCAGAAGTAAAGACAGGCACCCTAGTCTCTGTGAGCAGCCATCAAGCTATGCTGAAATGCTACAGCATCTTTGGAGCCATTGAAATCAGTTGCTGTACGCAGTGGGGCACACCTGTAATTCCAGCACTCGGGGAGGCAGGTTGATCTCAGTGAGTTCGAGGCCAGCCTGGTGTACATAGTGAGTCTAGGGCAGCCAGACTACATAGAGAAACCTTGTCTCAAAAAACAAAAATCAAACAAACAACAACAACAACAAAGCCTCAAACCAAAATCAGTTTCCTCTGGACTCACTTCCAAAATAAAAGAGAAAACAAATAGCTCGCGTTTTCACAACTTCCTTCACAAACACCAAAGTGACAGCATGGTATGAAAAGTGAACTGAAACATGCACAGACCATTCAAAGTTTACTGGAGAGAGAAGCAAGACAAATAGTCAGGTTAGAAGGAACAGTCGTTTGCTTATAACTGAGGCTACTGGCAGGCTAGCAGGCACTGCTCTTCCACACCCTTCCACTCATCAGACTGTGAGGTTCACTCACAGGCGTGGTTGAGCATGCCTTTAACCCAACAACTCAGGATGCAGAAGCAGGCAAGTGCCTCTAAGCTCAAGGCCAGCCTAAAGTACAAAGCAAGTTTCAGGCCATATACACTGAGAGATCCTGTCTAACAAACAAAGCAAATACTCAGAATGTTACAAAAACCAGATCTGATTTTTATTTAAAACTATGAAACTAGTGTGACCATTTGATAGCTGGATGCTAAAGTTCTACTCAGTGCAAAAGTGTAGTATCTTGACTGAATGAAAAAAAAAAAAAAAAGGTGTTTGTAAAGAAAGCCTCTAGATGTCCGGAAAGGAGATTCCAGGGTCAGGGGTCTGGTCCCAACTCTATAAACTGGGTTGTAGACTCAACTGGAGTCACATAAGTAATTGTAGGGGGTAGAAAAGTGGCAACAGTAAAAGATTTTTGAATGTACAACAACTAAAAGCTAGTTAAAAACCAAGATTACCTAATCTGATGTGCCTTTGGCCTGTGTTACATGGTACACTTCTAAAGTGGAAGTTTCTGGTTTCTTTAAAAGCTCAGTGGTGTTGCGTGAATTTGGTTTTCGTTTTGGTACCATGTGTAGGGTGTGGGAATGTTTTTCCACCATTGAAAACAGACTCGTGAGATCCTTGTTAGCTGAAAACTGACTCATGAGAGGGCATGCCATGATTTCCTGGGAGCTGTCTGGTGCAAGGGGAGTGGCTTTGCCAGCTGGAAAACATCCTGATACAGTCTGGCAATGCTTTTGCATCACCGTGCTCTGCAGCGCTTCACATCGCTTCTCTAGACTTCATTCTGCAGATGAAAAGCTCCAGAGACCTTCTCACAGCACTCAGCTCCTGCCGCTGTGGCTGAGTCTTTGGAAGAGTCTTGCTGTTTCTACTAAGCCTCTCTGCTGTAGTTTGCTGGTTGCTGGTCTATAGTATCCTGATGACAAAGACTGGACTCTCCCCAAGGAACTACCTCTGTCTAAAGAAGTTCACAACCACCTTCCCTGCTAAACTTTCTTCCCTACCTAGGGACAGTGGGTTGGAAGGGAGGTAGAAGTGTTTAAGACCCCTAAATAAAGCAGGTTTTTGACAAAGCTAAGTCTACACACTTAACCGCAGTCATGGTTCTAAATATACAACATACACGTCTCTGCACTGTGTTTGCCACCACACAATACTGACACTCACTGCCTGCAACACTGCCACTCAGATCCAGTAAATCAAATGTCCATCATAGGTAGACATGTATACAGTCACTGACAGTGGAGCATGGAGAAGTTTATTTGAAACAATTCTTTGGTATACATAAGTTTATCACTTTATTAAAGCAAATTTACTACTGTGAGATGTATGTGCTCACCTATTTTAGAATAAAAACTAATTTCAGCAAAACAACTGGTGGTGTACGATGAAGAAAAACTACAATGTTGTCAGTATTGCTACTTTAATTTTTAATTATCAAGGCTGAGCACACCACTTCACAAAAACGCCGAGTAAAAATGTCACAAGTACGTGTAGGCACTTTTCACACTGTTAGGAATTTCTCCTAATACTAAACCAAAATCTGGTAAAACAGTTTTCATGAAACTTGGTCAGCAACTCAAACAGCAATCTTAAAAAAAAAAAAAATCAAACATTCTAACATAGTAAAACCCACAGTTCTAATAACTTGATACTTACTTGCCAAGGAAAATATTTATAAGTCCAAGTTTTCCATAATCACACCATCATGCATCCATAATAGCAGGAAGCATTGTATGTAGTAAAAACGCTACACCTCATCACACAGTAGTTCTGAATGTGAGCCATCTCAGCAGCTTTCCTTGGTGCTGTGCTGCATGACGGCAAGTACAGTGCAATGTCCACATGGTGTATGTTCAGACTGACGCAGCAGTACACGATTTGATTCAGACAAGCACATCGGAAACACATCAGATTCACCGCATGTTTGAATGTGGATTAATTTTGGCCAGTTCATGTTCAGAAACATTTTGCTGTTGTCAATTTTTTTCATAACCACCTACGTCCAGTTAAGAAAGTTAGCAACAGAGCTGGAGAGACTGCTCAGTGGCTAAGAGCACTGGCTGCTTGTCCAGAGCACCTGGGCTCAATTCCCAGCACCTACACTGCAGCTCACAATTGTCTACAACTCCAGATCCATTGGATCTGATACCCTTATATAGACATACATGCAGGTAAAACCATTGATGCACATAAAACAAAAATAAATTGTAAAAAAAGAAAAAAAGTGAGAGTCTGAAAAAGGAAGCAGATATCTGACAGCAGAGAATGTGGCTGGACCAAAGGACTGTAGGAGGGCACTGCAGAGACTAGTTAGGACCCCTCTGAGATGCTAACACTGGGGAGGAGAAGGCAGTGATTACTGCTGCCTCATGGAAAGAGAAGAACAAAACAACTCAGTATAAGAATTGGAGATAGAATGGAAAAGATCAAGAGCCACCCAGGCAGGAATCTTGATTCAGCCTTGAAGAAACAGGTCAAGGAGCAGAAGAGGGAGGCACAGAGTAAACAGATCTAAGAAACCCTGGAACACAACACATTTTACATGTGAGCAGCTTCAAGATCCTAAGCAGAAAGCTATTGGAAAACAGCTGTGTGGTAGCTTTAAAAAGAAAAACTGCCAGGCCTGTAAAAACAGCACTCGGGGACGCAGAGGCAGGAGGATCTCTGTTAGTTCGAGGCCAGCCTGGTCTACAAAGGGAGTCCAGGACAACCAAGGCTACAGAGAACACCTGTGCCAAAAAATCAAAAATTAAAAAAAATAATAAATAAATAGTAATAAAAAATTTAAAAATAGTTTCTCCATTAAAATAGAAAACCTGCTGTTATCACAAACAGGTTGAGAAACCAAGTAAATGTAAAATAGCAGGACAAGTATTAATGTGAGCTAAGGATTATGCACACACATGCATTGGCATAATGGATTGTATCTAGTAGTAGGATGTGATAACTTGTGCCGATGTGTGATGCCCTTGTTCCAAAGCGTGTATATCACCAGTCAGGGAGCAGCTTCGTGGGACCATGGTGGGTCCCAGGAATCAAACTTAGATTGCCTAACTTGAACAACAATATTCTATCTGCTGAGCCATGGAATAGACTTAAAAGGAATTTGTACATGATTAGGACCCAAAGGAGGGGGGAAAAAAAAGAAGATTACTCCCCCAGATCTTCAATGTAGATAAAATAAGCTCTACTATGTTTCAAGTCTACACTTTCTTTTTAACACCTAAAACATACAAAAAATGTAATCTTTCCTCTTTCTCTCTCTCTCTCTCTCTCTCTCTCTCTCTCTCTCTCTCTCTCTCTCTCTGTGCATGTGTGTGCAGACAATCTTAAAGAGCTTCTACATATCTTTGTTGGGCACACTAACCACAGTTATCTGAAAGGAGGAACCTCAATTGAGGAAATGTCACTGCAAGGCATTTTCTTAATTAGTGGTTGATGGGGGAGGGCCCAGCCCATGGTGGGTGGGTCCATGCCTGGGCTGGTGGTCCTGGTTTCTATAAGAAAGCAGGCTGAGCAAGTCATGAGGACCAAGCCAGTAAGCAGCACCCTCCATGGCTTCTGCATCAGCTCATGCCTCCAGGTTCCTGTCCTGTTTGAGTTCCTGTCCTGCCTTCCCTTGACAATGGACAGCAATACGGAAGTATAAACCAAATAAACTCTTTCTTCCCCAGCTCGTTTGGTCATGGTGTTTCATTGCAGCAATAGAAACGTTAAGGCAAGCACATACCATACAATTAGGAATAGTTACTATTGCTTTATAACTGAAGGAAATCATGGTATGTGGTGCTAATTTGAGATGAACTGGGGTTAGTGTTAAAACCTACAGTTTCTACCCTTTTCCTACTGATTATGGTCCATATCTTACTTATGCTTTATCTGCATTTTACAATGATCGTTATGTTTTGGTAACTTCACTTGGCAATACACACTGAAATAACTGAAAGAGAAAGTGACCTTTACAATTCCCTTTTAATTTCTAGTGGCTAGATAATATTTTAAGCTTTAAGCAACCTGTGACAAAACTGCTATAATGCCTGAGACTTTTCATCATTACACAAACTGCATTCGACGCTATCACTCTTGAAAGACCCTTGGGAAATAATGGCTTTTGGATCCTGCTAGTCAGCGTGACATGGCATGCAAAATTGCATCTCATGCTGAGCCAACCAGGAAAATCTATGTCATCACTATATGACATTCAGAATTTCATCTGGAAACTATAATCTCATTTTGACTGCTAAAGGGAGTGAAAAGACTGCATTTAAAAAAAAACTTGGATTTTCGCTGAGTTCTTGCCAATTCATATAAAAACTAGAATAACAAACTTATTCCCAAAGAATTCAATATTTGAGACACTAGCAATGTTCTTATATATCACCAGGATGTATTCTTGAAGAACTTCATAGTTAGTTGGCATTATAGTTCAAGTCATTTTTATAATGACTTAAGTTAAGTTAATGGATTTCTGGGAGAAAATTTACAATGAAACAGAGAAAGCCAAGAAATAAATTGTACAAATAAGAGCTGAGCTATTCAAAATTATACACAACAGAATACAGCTTTACTTGGTTGAATAAACTCTAGGCTAAAAATAAAAATAGAAAATCAGAGTTTCAAAGCCTGTGATCCCAGCACTAAGAAGAATGGAGGTCAAGATTGCAAGATCACAAGTTCCAGGCTGGGATGAGCTGTACAAGAAGACCCCATCTCAAAAATCCGGGGGCTGAAACTACTATTTGCTGTAGGGCACTTGTTTAGATCCTCAGTGAGGGGCTTGTGAAATGCCTCGTCTGACTTAAGCATAATGTACCTATTTTAGATTATATACTCAATCCCCATGGCCATGTATATATAAAATCCACGTTATTCAATTCTTCTCAGAACAGGATGTGTGACTGCAACATATGTTATGTGCTCATTTTTAACTATGCTATGCCTAGTCATAAAATGAAACATTACTAGAAATAAACTGTAGTAGCTTACATAAATTATACTTATGGGCCATGTTTCTGCTGTCCTTTCATTTTGTGATATGTCATACAAGACTGTGGATGCAAGCCTGTGATAACACTGAACCCATCATAACAACTAAGACTTTATACATAGCAATTATGCAAGGATGACCACATGATACAGGGCAGATTAGGCAAAATCCTCCTCAGGTACACTTTCAATAAATACTGAACAAGACCTGCTTTTCTTTGATCACATACTGTCAGGTATGTGAGCTCAAGGGTATACTAGTCATGTGCACTGCTCCAGCCACGGAACTATATGAGTAAGAAAAGTCATGATGGTGCAGGCCCTGGAACTTGTCATGCCAATCAAAAGCTCTGGTTTTGCCTGCCTAAGCATTTTGGTTATGGAAATCAATTGGCAACCTGTCCTCCCTTTTGAATGAAGTTTCTTTGTCTTGTAAGTAAGTAGTCTTTCTAACTTCAGAGTGTTTGTTCCTCAGTAAGGCAAGGATGTATCAACAGGCAATATCCTATAGCATTCCTTATCCAGATGTCTCTATGTCCCAGGGCTTCGCTCCTAGCCTTCTTCCCAAGCAACTAGCTGCCCTATGTGTTCCTATTTAATATGACTTCTCAGGCCTCCCATCTCCACATCCACTAGTCATTATCTTTCTCATTCTGCCTGAGCCCACACACTTAGAGCACTATTGACTTTTTTTTTTTTTTTTTTTTTTTTTTTTTACAGTCCTTTAATATGTTTTTCACCAGCTAATACTCATCTTGATTAACTTGGATCCACAGGACATGCAAAAGGGTGCTCAGGTACCTTTGAACCTACCAGACCCTTTTATTTTCCTTGCTTGTTGTTTCAAAGAATAGATGTAGAGGATTCTAGAAATGTAACATCCTTAGAAGACACACTGTTTGCTGGAACACTGATGTCGGAGTTAAGTAGTGCTAGAACACTGTTAAATCACTGCAATGTTTAGCTATAAAAGCGAGGATCCTAGGATGCAAGATCTGTTTTGGGAGCTTTAGCACTAAAACGCCACACTAGGCTGCCCTGTCTGCTGCATGTCTCTTGCAACTGTTTACTGAGACTAGAATTCAGAAACTGTAACGCCCTCCATTTAGCAGAGGCGTTCGTGTTAAAACCCATAGCAACACGACCCCAGTTGAATGACAGAAACATGGCTCTGGGTTCTAAAGACTGAAAGGATATGTTGTAGCGGTAGGTCTTCAGTCCAGCCTTGGGATCTCAGGGGCTGAGGATTTACCAGCTTCTCCACCACTACCTAGACTTCCTGTTGCAGAACAGCAAAATGGCCTCAGCAGAAGAACATAGCATCCGAAGACAGGGATGCTCTGCTCTAGTTCTCCAGGCACACAGGTTATGTAGCTGTTTTCATGAGCAAGTCATGTCAGTTTAGGGTGTAAGATGCAGAGTGGGTAGGTTCAGCTCCTGTAGGGCACACGCTGACGAGAAGACAGCTTTCCTTGATAGGTCTCCTGAGGTCTGAGGCCCTAGCTTTTAAGAAACTGCATGCTTATATTGTTCTTTGCCACCCATCTCTATAAACAACAAACTTTAAATCGTTGTATACACAACTTGGTAGCTAACGAACAGTAGACCTATTCATTAGATTGTCTGTAGTAGACCTCAATTAAAAAGCTTATTTTAAATAACTACAAAAATCTAGGCAACAAAAATTAAAAATAGCAGTTTCCTTTAAAATAAGCATAGAAAATGCAAAAACTATAAGCAGTACCGGCCAAATTATTGAAGTATCTAACTGTATGTTACATAAATATAAGAAAGACATGCAGTTTGTTGACAATTAATGAAGCACACTAACATTGGAACCCTTCCCTATGTCAGAAAGCCACAGATAAAAAGGTGGCAAGTCACAAGACAATTAAGATGGCTAGAGGGTTAATGTACTTGCTACCACCACCATCCCTTAGTTGGTAATAAATATACAAAATAAAGAAAAGGGAGTAGCTTTAAGTATACTTTTAAAAACTAAATTTACTAGGCCGATGAGATAGGTGAGCAGGTAAAAGCACTTGGCAACAATCCTGAAGACTTGAGTCCCATCCCCTGGGATACACACAGCAAGAGAGAAACAACTCCCAAAGGTTGTGCTCTGAACACCACACCAATGATGTGGAAGGGCTCCCTTCTCCCATATACACATGCATAAAAAATAAATATATAAAAGTGAGAGAACTAGAGCGTCAATGCCCAGAAGCCACGTAAACATTCTGTGGGCATTGTAGCCCTTCTCTAACTGCATCCTCTAAAGGCAGAGGCAGGATCTCCAGAGAAAGCTGCCTCAGGAGACTAGCGAACCTGTCCCTCCAAACAACCGTCAGTATACTGAAGGATGAATGAACAAATAACTGTCAGTATACGGGTACCTTCCTGCTGCCTGGAACTCCAACACTGAGACGATCTAGGTGCCTAGGTAGGCACCTACAAGCATGGTGACATCGCAACCCCCAAAATATACACAGAACTAAAAAAATAAAAATAAGACCTTAAAAAAAGGCATGGAAAATAAATATACCTTGAGTTCAGTATTTCCAATCTTGAGCCTAAATTTCTCAAAGAGGTGGTAGCCACTAAAACTAACCATTGAAATAAATGTAATTAAAAACAAAATATTAAAGTTACTATAACAAAATAGTTTTAAATATTTTAAAGTTAGTGAAGTATTTTACTTTAATATTTTTAATGTAACACTGAAAAGTTATATGGAAAACTACTAATACAGAAGCTTCTTGAAACACACATATATGGAAAAATCTAAATGATATCACAAAATAACAGGGGAAGCAATGCCCAAATAGACATATTTTGCCACCAAATGAAACATCCAGTACGAGGAATGAATTAAATTTAATTGAGTCGTTGGCCACAAGGTCCCCATAGTAACTCCCAAAAAATCCAGATTGTTGCCAAGGTTGCTCTCCACAAACTGATGGTCAGGCCCTAGTGCTGAAGACAATACCTACATATCTCATTGGACACGTAAAGTTCATTTGGTATCTAAGTAGAGCTTTACACCTACTGACTGTTGTTCATGGGTCTGGTAACTGCACCACACTAGCGAAGAAAGGTAACCCCCAACTACAAGCCCTTTGATCGACAGCGGCAACCTGCCTGCCTGCTGCGCTGACGCAGTAGCGGCACAAGTGTTGTAGAAACACTAACCACTCTCTGGTGAGATTTAAGGCCCACTCACTGGATGGAATCCAGGCCTGACCCTGCTAAGGTGGTCACGAACCAGAGACGAGGTAGGCAAAGAGCCTGAGGAAAACCCAATCTATTGTTCTGCTAAAGCAACACAGCAATAAAATAACACCTAAGAACATTCTATTATACCCACAGAAAAGTGCCTCACTGGGGTATATTTGACTCAGAAATAAAAATAATTTTTTTATAGTTTACAAATGGAGAAAATCACATTGATAAATCTTGTTTTGATCCAGTTTTCTAATGACTACAATATTTTAAAGTGGGTTTTATATTAAATGTATTGTACCTGATATCGTTTATATGACTTTGAATCTGTTGAACAGTACAGTATCCCCAAACCAAAGAGTCTCCGCCTTCAAGTGTTCAGGTATGCTGCTTGTAAAAGAGCATTATAGCTAGCATAATTAACTACTGACACTCCCTTACAGATGGAGGGGGCAGGGAGTATTGTGGGACTCGCATTTGACTATCCAGCCAGTCGTCCTCACATTTGGATGCAATTACCCCCCTAATTTCAGGGGGCCTCAAGGTCTCTGTGATAGTCTGTGGGATGAGCCAAAGAACACAGGCTAGGGAAGAAGAGTCCTGGGTCCCATCTATGCAGTCACGAGAGAGTCATCATCCATGTGGGTGCAACATTTCAGCTCAGCTGCTTTATGGTCACCACGCTAAGTAAGCCTAACAAGCTCCGTAGCTCTCCAGGTAAATTTTGGTGAAATGGAACTGTACACTGTCATTATAACTCATGGAGTGGGGTAGAGGGATAGTCTGGCAATAGCCTAAGGGAGAACATTCTGGAACCAAAATCTTCTACTCAGAGAATAAAATAAACTGCACATGACACATTAATATCTACCTTCGATTCTTTAATATTTTCCAATGAAATCAAATATCTGATTAATTACAAATGAATGGAACTTAAAGCTAAACTGCATGATACAAGCAAGTAACTTCTAAAATACATGAATCCACAAAAATATAGTTTCATGAATAATACTAATTCTACACTATGATTAGGAACATACCGATTCAAATTCATGCTTAACCCAATTAAGGATGGCCTGAGCATGTTGAGTGAATGGCAGTCGATGTGTGTCAAAGGAAGTGCTGTTACTCATTTTGCTTTTAATCAAATTATTAAAATTCAGTATTACAAAATTATGACACCAAAATATTATTAACAGAAATTGGCAATCTCCACATTTAAAATTGCCCTAAAAAGTGCACTGCTTGTGAATAGAATGACTCTTTTTTATTTAAAGAAATTGCTGGCTTTGGGATAACAAGTTAAACTAATGGAAAAAAGTAAGAGCAGAAGGTAAGATATCATACATTGTCTTCACAGAAAGTAAGGATTCCGTGTACGTAAGACGTAAAGGCCATCTACCTTGATACAGCTATTCTCACGTCCTCTACAAGAGTTCAGGAATACCAATACTTAAGCTACGCAAGTGTTTGTACATTGAGTAATAGCTAATCTGATGGCATATATTTTTATCCCTACTCAATGGAAGATGTCATTTTTCTAAATATTAAATCCTGTAACTCTACTTAATATCCTATATCCCACTTCAACCTGTGATCTCTCCATATACATTAACACTCATCCCTGCTAAATTTCAAATTCACCCTTTCTCCCTCCTCAAAATTTTCCGTGCTGATAGTCATGCACAAGAGGGTAAATAAACACATAAGGTTTGCTTGTTTTATTCTTGTTGTTGCTGTGTGGTTTTTTGGGTTTTTGTTTGTTTGTTTGTTTGGTTTGGTTTGTTTCCTCGAGACAGGGTTTCTCTATGTTATCTTGGCTGTCCTGAACTTGCTTTGTAGACCAGGCTGGCCTCGACTTCACAGCAATCCACTTGCCTCTGTCTCCTGAGTGCTGAGATTAAAGGCGTGCGCCACCATGTCCGGCTTCATTTTATTGTTTTTAAAGTATAGCTCCATGATAAGAGTGATTACCTCTTGTTTCTTAAAAATTCTAATATATTTAACCAAATTTACATTTAGACTCATAGAGCCTTACAACTTTCTTTTTATTTAAATTTATTTTTAAAAATTTATTCACTTTACATCCAGATCTTAGGTCCCTCCCTAGACTCCTCCAGGTCCCACTGTCTCTCCCTCTTCCTACATCCTCCTCCCCTAGGAGGAGTCCCTCTTCCCAGACCAAGTGAGTGCCAGGAGACTTATCATCAAAGAGCTTGGGGATAGAAAGACCCAGAGGAGTCAGGCGCTCCACAAGACCAGCTGTACCAATAAATCTGGACCCAGGGGGCCTGCAAAGACTGATGCACAAACAAGGACCATGCTTTGAGAGGACCAGGCCTCCTGCTGAGATGCAGCCCTTAGGCAGCTCAGTCTCCATGTGGGTCCCCTAGTAAGGGGAGCAGGGGCTGTCTCTGCCATGGACTCTGCTGCCTGCTCTTCCACCACTTCCACCTGGCGGGGCAGCCTTGACAGGCCATAGAGGAAGAGGAGGCAAGCAGTCCTAAATAGTTATGTTTTAAAGAGTGCTGTACATAGCTCAACCATCCCTACTTCCTCAGTTCCCACTCACTGCCTAGCAATTAAAAGTTCCTCTGGCATTCTGGCCGACAGTAACAGTCGGCTTGGTCAGGCTCCCGGTTTAGGACAGTTTGGTCCCAGTCACTGCCGTCGTCTTGAAAGTTTCAACCATCGGATATAGCTACGTAGTTGCGCTGCCTCCTTCTTGTATTCATGCTTCTGTGCCATCCCTGCTGCGTCCAGCTTCTTAATGTTTAAGACGAAAACGACTTCACAACTTAATTATGGGCTTTTTCCTCTCCCTGCAGTGTCCTGGCAAACCTGACTTATTCTGAGGCTTCGACAGTGACTCCCATGTTGCTAACTTCTCTTGAGGAAAATGCAAGCCCCAGCTTTGTCTTCTGATAGCACCACCAAAAGGAAGTGTGCTTGTTTGTTTTTTATTTTCCTCCAAAATTGGGCTGTCACAGCCCATTTTAAGTTGTGACACATTCAATTATAGGATACTTAATATCCACTCTCTGTATCCTAGTTACAACTCACAAACTTTACTTATGTAGTCTTAAATATTTCATGTGGAAATACAAATGGAAGAGGAGAAAGTTTTTAGAGACTCGTTAACTGGTTTCTGTTCACTGACACGCAGACTCAACTGACTGATAAGAGGATCCTCATGAACCGTCAGCTTTCCTCAGTCACCTGTAGCACCGGTGCGTGGCACTATTCCAAGATTTATGCCTTATGAAGCACAAGGCACAGCTAGCAATGGAGGCTACCCACAGTGCAATATGGAGGACGGAAAAGCCTTGGGGTGTACACTCAAGTTTTCACGAGAGGAAAAAAATGTAAAGCTTTAAACACTGAGATTCAAAGTTTTCTGAAATGGACAAATTTATTCAATGCTAAGTAATATAAATATTTCATTGAACTCTTGTATTTTGAAACAAGGTCAGGAAAAATGTTAAGATATTTAACCTAATAACCAAAGTTTATTCCTAAAAGAAAGATTCTGTAAGAAAGAACTGGAATAGTAGACTGCCATCTTTCATTATCTGTAATAACAGACCAAGTACTGCTTTAAGACTTCATTTTATACTTAGTTTTCATTCAGAGCAAGCAGAAAGGAGATTCTTACACCTGAAAATAAGCTGTTGCTGCTGCTGGTAGTGGTGGTGGTGGTGGTGGTGATGGTGGTGGTGGTGGTGGTGGTGGTTGTAGTGGTGGTGGTGGTCAGGGGTGGTGGGTAGTGGCAGTGGTGGTGGTGGTGATGATAATGGTAGGTGACGGTATTGGTTCTTTTAATTTGACAAAAGCTGTAGAATATATTTAAATATTTAACAGGAAGAAAGCTATGTCCACATTACAGTGGAGAGTGACCCTTTAAAGACAGGGTCATTGGGTAGCTTTTAGGCTTGAATTATACACTCTCTATGACCACCTTCCCTTAGAACACTATTCCTCAATATACCTGATCTCAAATTCCTTGTTACATGAACAGTGATGAGGCCTCAGGCTGCTCCATGGAGCTGCTCCGAAGCAAATCTTCAGTGAGACACACTCTCACTGTTGTAAATAACTAGTACCCACAATTCAGCATGGCTCTGTATATTCTTTCCCTTAGTTTTTCGGTGCTTCGTTTTGGAATATTTCTACTGTCTGCCTCCAGGGCAGAGGATGCTCCTATAATGTTTGGTCCATGCTAGTTCCTCTGCACTCTGCATGTGGGACATTCTAGGCTTCCTCTCTAGAGTTAGACCACAGTTCTTTCGTATACGCCCTTTTTCTGGTCAATGTGCTCACTCTGTAAACACTTCAACATGGCTATCAAATTGGCTTCAAAGTACAAGTATTTACCATGTCTGCTAGTTAGTTCTTCCATGTCTGCTAGTTAGTTCTTCCATGTCTGCTAGTTAGTTCTTCCATGTCTGCTAGTTAGTTCTTCCATGTCTGCTAGTTAGTTCTTCCATGCCTGCTAGTTAGTTCTTCCATGCCTGCTAGTTAGTTCTTCCATGTCTGCTAGTTAGTTCTTCCATATCTGCTAGTTAGTTCTTCCATGTCTGCTAGTTAGTTCTTCCATGTCTGCTAGTTAGCTCTTCCATGTCTGCTAGTTAGTTCTTCCATGCCTGCTAGTTAGCTCTTCCATGTCTGCTAGTTAGTTCTTCCATGTTTCCTCAGTGGCTCTTACTGATTTGTTTCTCTTACCATCGTTTCTGCCTGTGTTTGTCTTTAACATAGGTAATATGTACACACTAAAGATAAAACTCCAATTAACTTATACAGCATTATGTTTTCAAAGTTTTTGTGTTCATTGCAGATATTTCATTGTTTTCTAAAGGCTGGGCAAATGTGTCACACCACTGAGGATTCCTAGACTAGGACATGGATTTTCCTCAAGAGTACAGCGGGCCCTGTGCTGCTATGCTGTGAATTTGCTCCCACACTTTTAGCACATATCTTGTAGCCCGGTGCTAACATTCTTTATGCAAAAATAAGACCACACTGGTGGCTTCTTGTTGAAAATGAAAAGACAAATCAAACTCAGTGCTTTGATATCACCACGCTTTGGTAACTGTGGACTAAAAATGCTATACAATTTCATTAGAGACAAACTTGCAATCAACAGTACATCAGCGGCTAAGGATACAAAACACACAATTCTAGTAAGAACTGAGCGTAAATCTTCAAGTAGTGGCGTGTAATACAGATGACTGAGGCAAGAGGAAGGTTTGAAGTTGAGCTTTGCCTTGGCAACATAGGGAAAACTCATTTCTTTAAAAAGAATAATGAGAGGCAAGGAATTCATCCATAAAGTAAACATTAATATTTATCCATTCTACAATGTGATTAAAAAAAATATACTACATAGCAATATACACAAACACACACACACACACACACACACACACACACACACACACACTGTGGAATTATAGACCCAAAACTGGTTAAGATGGTAAGAAAACATAATCAAAAAGAAAAAAATTGCAGCTATATGCAAAGGGCCATAAATTATAAGTAACTGTAAATTCATTAGTTTATTATACAAGATAACTAATAATGATGACCATATTGACATATGTCAGTTCAAAGAAACCATAACTATGTGATTGGCTGAAGGCCCACTCCACAAGATGGAGCCCATACCTAACACTGCTTGAGTGACAAAGAACCAGAGACTAGGTAGCCTAGGGACCTAGGGTAAAATAATCACTGTACTATTTATTTTTATATTATAGACAGAATAATGACTAGCCATTTTAGAACTTATTGATATGATGGTAAATTATAGTTTTATTATTTTCCTCCCTCAATAATCAATAATAACTTCTAATAAAACCATGGATAAGAATAATAAGGTAAACAAATCCTCAGAAAACTGATACATCTGCTCTTGACACATACCTGTCACTGTTTTTGTTTTCACAGGGCTGCTAGCATATTCTGAGGCCTGATATGACTGCTGTTTTGCCAATGGGGCACTTCCAGCAGACAGTTCATCTTCCTTCCATCTGCTAACCGAAGGCACAAGAGGGACAGCTACCACAGGCTGCTGAAAGAAACAAAGTGGAAATGAATGTCTCATCTTTGTGAAACAATGACGATCAAAGATGGCATCACTATGGGCAGCATTTTGTGAGCTGGGGACAGGTTTTGTTGGAAATCACACCAGCTCTACTCTTTCTCTAGTTTCTCTCATAAGTAGTCCTCCCCATTTATAGTCAGGGAATATGTTACAATACTACTCACTAGAGAACTTCCTCCACAGCAGAAGGAAGCGGCCTCGCCTATCTGTGAGGGGCAGGAACTGAGCCACATGTGGATCATGCACACTCAGAGCAGAACACTACACCCACAGGCGTCTTTTCTAATGTTCTTATTCTCTCCACTGTACAGTAGAACAACTCTACACAGCATTTGCACTACACTAAGTATTAGGCATTATTACTGATGTCAAGTGTAGGCAGGGTGTGAACAGGCTGGTGGAAATACTATGTTTCACCCCACAGAGGGAACTCAAGCATCAACACGCTTTGGTTCCTGGAGCCAACAATCGCAAGGGTATAGTGAGACAACGGTACTACCTTCTTTCTATACATATAATTCATATAGTAAAGTTATGATATGTTAATAAGAGGTTAAGAAAGGTAAAGAACATGACAATTATAATCCAATAGCAATTAAAGCTTATGAATTATTCATTCATGGAATTTTCAGAATACTATTTTGAGATGAGGGCTGAGGATTCTGTGTGACAATGTAAATGGCTTAATATAGATTAAATGTTAATAACTTTTTATAACTTTAATAACTAAAAGGTTATTCCCACTGTGAATTGTGACAACCAGGAAACCTAGTTATTTGGGGTGGGGAGGTAACTCTTTATTATTTAAATGGACAGCCAATTTTTTTAAAGAAATTTTGAGAATTCTATTTTGTCTGAGTATATGTAGAAAGCACAGAAAAACAACTGAAAGCGAGAGAAAGCTGGAAAACATTATGATTCTCTAACTGAGCACATGAGCGCAGAGCTGGGCAGCGAAGCAGCTGTTTCTTCTTTATTCACTGAAATAAAGTCTGATGTTCCTGCCAGTGATGGCCAATACAAGCCTGTCAGATTTTGGCAAAAAAAAAAAAAAAAAAAAAAAAAAAAAAAGGCATTTCTGCTGTAGGATCAAAGATCAATGGTGAGCTGCATGGAAAAGAATCACCAAATATTGGGCTTTAGCCACAACTGAGAAGGAAAGTGCAGCTGGGGAAACAAGGGGTGACAGCTACGGTAAGCTTGGTGCTCTGTATAAAAGGGTAGATGTGGGCTGCAGGGTCATGCAGTGTGACTCCTACAACAACAACAACAACAACAACAACAACAACAACAACAACAAGAGATTCACAAATCATGCAAAGAGGGAAATGAAAGTAAGTGGGAATCTCTGCCAAGGGAGAAGAGAACCCTGAAAATGTAAAAGCCAACGTATTTGTATATTTAATTATAACAATGTACTTAATACTATGTTAATCACATTCAATATATATTTAATACTTAGGCATGGTGGTACATGCCTGTACTTCTAGTGCTAGGGACACTAGCCATGAGAGTTGAGTTCTAGACTAGCTTTGTTCCAACAGTCACTGGCTTAACAAACCAATCAATCTATGCCCATTATTTAAATACCTGAGAGAAAATGAAGCACTCTGAGCATTCTTAGCATATTAAGGATTAAATGAGTACGTTTCAGCCAGGCGTGGTGGTGCACGCCTGTAATCCCAGCACTCAGGAGACAGAGGCAGGCAGGCCTCTGTAGCTCACGGCCAGCCTGGTTTAACACAAAATGAATCCAGGACAGCCAATGCTACACAGAGAAACACTGTCTAAGGAGAAGGGGGAAAAAAAGAGTATGTTTCTAAAAATAAGAAAACAAGATGTGATACTGAACTCCAGAGAAAAGGATGAAATGTGGTAAGATATCAGAAGTCACAGCAATAAGTGAGCAAAACCATCCTCTTGCAGAGTAAACGTATGTTGATAGAGATAAGACCCCTTCCTTATAATGCCCATCTGGAACCCTCTCTTAACCCTGCTCTGCAGTAAGCATTCTCAACTCCAGAATTGTCCACAACCTTTAGGAACTGTATTTAGCTGTGGCTATGTCTAGGAGAGTTTGCTCCCGCCCAGAGTCCTCCTGGCCCAAACACTGAGGAGAAAATGCTTTCCTGTCTGCCTTGAGCCTGTGCTGCTCCTTTTTCATACACATCACCTGCCTCTGAGAGGCACTCCTCTTGTTTTCATGTTACACTGGACACACAGTCACACAGCCAGCACTGAAACTGGTAAGAATAACATGAGAACAGGACCGACCACATTGCTCTCACTAATCTTTCTGTAGAAAGTTGCTTCAACAGCCAAACGGTGTTGAACTGCAGTTCCTATAAATAAAATTACAGATCTTCTTTGAAAGGCAAAAAATGGGGCATAGAAAAATTGTAGCAAATAAATAAAACAAGAAGAAAATCAGTAAGAACAGCATTCTCTAAGTTAGTAACAGCAGCGTCTCTCAGCTCCATGACAACAACAGCATCATCCAGTCTGAGTCAGTCACAATGACATCATCTACTCCTAGTCAGTAACAACAGCATCATCCAGTCTGAGTCAGTCACAATGGCATCATCTACTCCTAGTCAGTCAGTAACAACAGCATCATCCAGTCTGAGTCAGTCACAATGACATCATCTACTCCTAGTCAGTAACAACAGCATCATCCAGTCTGAGTCAGTCACAATGGCATCATCTACTCCTAGTCAGTAACAACAGCATCATCCAGTCTGAGTCAGTCACAATGGCATCATCTACTCCTAGTCAGTCAGTAACAACAGCATCATCCAGTCTGAGTCAGTCACAATGACATCATCTACTCCTAGTCAGTAACAACAGCATCATCCAGTCTGAGTCAGTCACAATGACATCATCTAATCCTAGTCAGTAACAACAGCATCATCCAGCTCATCACATTAGAGGGCATGGTGGGTGTGCTCAAATAACATACAGAGCCACTCACCTGTTGCATATGTCTACTTGTTCGTTTTTGTGGTTGATAGATGATCCACGTATACAATATTGGGTCGATGTTAACAGCAAGTCCTTGTACACTACAAAGAAATACAGCCCCTAAAATGAAATATTTTGAAATTATTACAATTCCTTATATAAAAATAACAAGCTGTAAGAGAAGAGACAAGTAATAAATACTGTTAGGATGCACAAGATTTCAAGCCAGCACTCATTAGTGTAGGAAAGTAAGATGATGCAGACACTTTACAAAACGGTACAACATTCCTCTTTTTGAAAAGAATATAGTTACAGCCAGGCATGGTGGCACAGGCCTGTAATCCCAGCACTCAGAAGGCAGAGACAGGTGGATCACTTTGACTTTGAGGCTACCATGGTCTACAAAGTGAGTCCAGGACAGCCAAGACTACACAAAGAAATCCTGCCTTGAAAAAGATATAAAATTACAAATGACCTATTCCAACAAGAAAAAACAAAAAATGACAGAAATAATTCATCTACTGAAAGATTATCTATAAGACATTATGAGAAAAATGGCCTAAAGAAAATTTAAAAGACAGAAACCCAACTCTAAAGAAAAAAGAACGCAGAAACAAACACTGCTTTTTAAAACTAAATATATAAATGAAACATTATTTCTAAATATCATTCAAATCACTTTTGTCTTTTTAAAGAAGAAATGATAAAAAGACAGAGTGGAGTTCATCGTGGGCAAACATAAGGCGTGGGCGGGTGACTGGGGGAGAGCACCATGGGAAGAAGACTGTTTTTCACCTTGCAGAGATTCCTTCACCGTCCTCTGAATTTAGTAATGCTGCGGTCTAGTAATTAGATACAACTGTTGACTAAACACAAATTCATGTAGAAATGCATTTGTCTTTCTCTTAACCCCAGTTATACCCATCCTTCACCAATGAGCCTTCCTAACACGGCTGGCCTTGAATCCTCTGAGTTACTGAACATTCTATAGTTCACCGTGGTCACTGAGGACTCAGTTTTCTCAATGAAGATAATGCCACTAAAAGATGACAAGAGGTGATGGCAGGTGATTTGGGAAAGAAGTCTGAGAGAGAGTAGCGTATATATGATTCACACTGTTGAGAAGGATAGCTAAGAATGAACGTGGCTCACATAAAACCAGAAACAATTTGGAGTGCCACCAGGCCTCCCCACCAAGGGGAAGGGGTCAAATATGGGACACCAGAGTTCATGCCAGAGTCAGTCCCCAGCTCTCCACACAACTGTGGAGAATGACCTGTCCATTGGCTAGATCAGAGTATGGGTTTGATGTTTACTGCTTGTATTATCCTTGGTTGGTGCAGTAGTCTGAGCAGACCTCCCTGGGCCCAGATCCGCCCGTCATGATGTTCTTCATGTAGGTTTCGAGTACCCTCTGGATCCTTCTGTTTCCCAATTCTCCTATATTTCTCTCACCTAGAGTCCCAATAGGATGTCCTCACATCTATCCCAATCTCCTGGTACTTTCATGGGACATGCCTTTTGGGCTGGTGCCCAATTATAAGTGAGTATATACCATGTGAGTCTTTCTGAGTCTGAGTTAACTCACTCAGTATAATCATTTCTAGTTCCATCCATTTGCCCACAGATTTCAGGATTTCCTTGTTTTTAATAGCTGAGTAGTATTCCATAGTGTAAATGTACCACAGTTTTTTTTTATCCATTCTTCAACTGAGATACATTTAAGCTGTTTCCAGGTTCTGACTATTATGAATAAGACTGCTATGAACATGGTTGAGCATATGTCCATGTAAGAGACACTAAATTGATTAGAAGAAAAAGTAGGGAGGAGCCTGGAATACATTGGCACAGAAGACAACTTCCTGAACGGAACACCAACAGCCCAGGCCTTAAGGGCAACAATTAATAAATGGGACCTCATGAGGCTGAGAGGCTTCTGTAAGGCAGAAGACACTGTCAACAGAACAAAGCGACAGCCTACAGACTGGGAAAACATTTTCACCAACCCTACATTTGACAAAGAGCTAATATCCAAAACATATAAAGAACTCAAGAAATTAAATACCACCAAACCAAATAACCCAATTAAGAAATGGGGCTCAGAAAAAACCAGAGAATTCTCAACAGAAGAATATCGAATGGCTAAGAAACACTGAAAGAAATGTTCAACGTCTTTAGTCATCAGAGAAATGCAAAACAAAATGACTCTGAGATTCCATCTTATACTCATCAGAATGGCTAAGATCAAAATCTCGAGTGACAGCACATGCTGGGGTGGATGTGGAGAAAGAGGAACACTCCTCCATTACTGGTGGGAACGCAAACTGGTACAATCACTTTGGAAATCTATCTGGTGTTTCTCAGAAAAATGGAAATAGGGCTTCCTCAAGACCTAGCTATTCCACTCCTTGGAATATACACAGAAGATGCTCCACCACGTTATGAATCTTTTAATTTGCATTTTTTGCCCTTAGACTTGAATTCAAAGTGAGATAATGTGTCTTAAGCACATATTTTTCTCCAGATAGGACTCCCATACACACACTGAAAAACCTTAAGGAATGACATATTTCTCTTCGTCTTGAATTAAAAGTGAGACAATGCATCATGAGCATATATTTTTCTAGTAACTGGTTATGGCAGATAAATATATACAATTATATACAATAGATATAATTTATCAATTATATATATTATATAATTGTATATATTGTATATATGTATAAATTGATAAATATATACAATTTCCCATATCTCGCCTAAATTTCAAGTGCACAGAATAAAATGCCATATGCCTGTATTCAGGAAGCTTATTAAAATGTTTTATGATTCTTGCTGTGTGTATATGGCCATGTGTGTGCACACATGTATGCAGGTACTTGTGCGTTGTGTGCAGAGGTCAGAACTTGCACTGCATGTCTTTCGCAGTCATGTCCCCCTTATCTTTTGAGACAGCATTTCTCTGAACTTCAATTCTGAGAGACTGACTGGATATCAGGTACTTTTGTGTCTACCTACACAAGAATCTCAACAGTTTAAAACTTAAATGGAACAATCTCATCCTCAACTTCTGCTTGAAGATAAAAGTATTCCATTTAGGCGCAAGATGGAGTACAAGACTACATTCCATCTCCTGTGTGAAAAAAACCAAAACCTAAGAAAATCATATTGATTAATATTGTACCATGCAAGCTATGCAAGACCCTGGAAACCTGCTAACAGAGAACTTTGGGCACTGGAATTTGAAAGCAATTAACACGACTCTCACAACTATCATGTGGCACTGTCACCTCCAAGTTCTTCCAGGATGACGCAGAGAAGAGGGAACCTAGGGCTGGCAGAATCCCTGGTAGATCTCCAGACTCGGGCAAAGGGGAGACAAGGAGAGAATGGGCGCTGGCATTTTCAGGAAAGAAGCCAATGGCAAGAGATCTGCATGCTGCCCTCGGCAGGTCTTTGAATGAACTCCTGCAAATATTCAATTGAGGAAAGAAGAGGCCTAATACAACAAAAGGCCACAAATGTACGAGAAACTGTTCAATAGCATAAAACTCTGAAAGCAAACCTTAATGGAGTGTAGCATTTCGTGCCCATAAAACGTCAGAAAACTATACACACAGAGAATATCTACAAGTGTTTGTAAGAATATGAAAATATAGCCTGCAAACATTGCTGGTGGGAATGAAAATGGTTCGGGCATGATCAAACGGAGAGTAGCAGCTCCCTTAAACTCAAAGACTTGGCACATGACACAGCAATTCCTATCCTGGGCAAACACCAAAAAGAAACAGAAAAGGATGTTTAAGTGTGCATGGGTGTGTGCATGTGTATGTGTTAAGTAGCGTTTTTCACAACAGCCAGGTGAGAACAATCTGAATACCCATAATGGATGGAGAAATAAGTCATGGGATAGCGACATAATGGAAGGTTGGTAACAAAAGGAATAAATACTATTATATGGTACAACATGGATGAAGTTGAAAACCCTCATATTAAATGAAAGAAACCAGATGTAGAAAACAAAAGAGATTGCTGGCTAACAGGAACTGGGGAAGATAGGAAGCAACTACTTGAAATACCAAATTCATTTTACAAACTAAAATAATAACATCAATACTATTTTAAAACTGAAATAGAGTGAAAACTATATTAATATTTAAATGCCACCGAATTGTTTAATTTAAAATAGATAACTTTATATTACAGTCATGTCTCTACATCGAAATCTAACACACGGTAAATAAAAGGTCACACATACAATGACAGCCCTATTAGAGTATATGGGAACTGAAAATTCGTGTTGCCTAGTGAATGTAGCCTTCAAATTGTCTTAGTGCCTGACACAGATGCAGAAACGAAACATTAGGTGGAGCTTGGAGAACACAGGCAAAGGTGTGAAGGAAGGCTTGTAGGAGCCAGGGAAGTCAAGGACACCAGAAGAAAACCCAAAGAATCAACTAACCTGACGCCATAGGGGTTCACAGAGACTAAACCGCCAACCAGGGATCCTGCACTGGGCTGACCTAGGCCCCCTGCACACATGTTAGTTTGTGTAGCTTGGTTTTCTGCGACTCCTAACAGTGGGAGCGGGAGCTGCCTCCGACTCTGTTGTCAGCCTTTCAGACATTTCCCCCTACTAGTTTGCCTTAACAGAAGAGGAGATGCCTAGTTTTACTACAACTTGATAATCCATGGCTGGTCGATACCTAAGGAGGCCTGTCCTTTTCTGAAGAGAAATGGAGGGGTGGGTAGGGGCAGGAGGGAAAGGAGAAGAGGGAGAGGGGCTGGAAAGAGAGGAGCGAGGGGGAACTGTGGTCTGGATGTAAAATAATTTCTTTATTAAATCCCAGTACAATGCCTCTTTCATGTGCTTAGATGTTGTTGGAGTAAATAAAGCAGCTGCCCTGCCAGTGGCCCTAACATTAACATACATATTAATATATTTTCATATATAAACATACACATTGTACTATTATAATATACATTTAGATTATATTATGATGCATTGTTAATATCTATTTAAAATCAACATATTTACTGATTGATTAATTACTATTAGCATATGTTAATGTATGTTATATGTTACATGTATGTTATATGTATTAATACATAATAGCTTAAATACATACTAGGCTATACTATCGAGGTTTTGAATAATGACAGCCTATGATGCATAATCAGTGAGAAATCACTAAGTGACACATTATCTTAAAACCTATCCCCATGATGGAATGCATACCTAGATATAAATTCTATCACTTTAAAAAAGCAGTTCAAGGCCTTCCCAAGGACGCCTGCCAGGACACAGGGCTCCAGCCTCTGGCCCAGGGCTCCGCCTGCCTTCCCAAGGAGACCTGCGTGCTGGACCCCAGGATCATTCAGGCTAGACCTTTCTCCCTAACCCCTCTCCTACTCAGGTCTCTCTCTTCATACACTTCCAGTGTCTATTTTATTTTCCCTTTTGAGTGAGATTAAAAGCATCCTCCCTGGATCCCTCCTTGTTACTCAGCTTCTTTGGGTCTGTGAATTGTAGCATGGTAATCCTGTACATTATGGCTAATATCCACTTATAAGTGAGTGTATGCCATGTGTGTTGTTGTGCGTCTGGGTCACCTCACTCAGGATGATCTTTTATAGTTCCATCCTTTTGCCTCCAGATTTCATGATGTCTTTGCTCTTAATAGATGAATAATGTTCCCATGTGTAAATGTACTTTAAAAAAAAAAATCTATTTTTTGTTTGAGGGAATCTGATTTGTTTCTGGTTTATGGCTATTCCTAATAACGCTGCTGTGAACATAGTTGAGCAAGAGTCCTTGTGACATAGTGGAGCATCTTCTGGGTATATTCCCAGGAGTAGGATAGCTGGGTCTGAGAAAGCACCAGAATGATTTTCAAAGTGCACCATTATTAAGTGAATTGGAATTAATAAATAAAACAATTAATGCAGACTACAAGTAAAATAGTATCTATGCACATTAAGTAAAAAGTAAATTGTGTATTATGATACTTGCATAGTAACACCCAATAACCCAAATTATATGTGAATTTACATTTACCTTTACACAACTGGGATTCTTTTTTTTTTTTTTTTTTTTCCTGTGTAGCCTTGACTGTCCTGGACTCACTTTGTACACCAGGCTGGCCTCAAACTCACAGAGATCCACCTGCCTCTGCCTCCCGAGTGCTGGGATTAAAGGCGTGCACCACCACGCCCGGCTGGGATTCTTAAACTATGTATCACTCACTGCATTCTCCTTGTGTTGCTGTAACTTTTGAGAGTAGAGATTTTTTTTTTTCAAGCAGGGAATACTATAAAATAAGTCAAGGTTCTCAGGAATGTTCACACTTAAGACTATATGTTATGCTCACTGAATGAATTCTAAACTTGCTTCTCTTTCAGTGCTCCGGAGAGGGAACACTGAAACAGTCTCTCAGGAGATTGGTCAGAGGGAACCACGAAGGATCATACTTTTGTCATCCTCAGATGAAACATTAGGCAACCAGTTGTAACATCTTCACATCTGCAAGTACTTACATTTTTGTGCATAACCATTATGTACATAAGTGACAGGAAAACTGGAGAAAGCAAACAGGAAGACAGACCCTGTCAAAGGACATCGAGGCCAGGCCACTCAGATGAGAAGAGCGGCAGTCTCCTCAGTGGTGGCCACAGGCCCTGCGCAGTGCAGCCCGTATTACAAGCAGTGTGTGATAGTGCAAGTCTGTAACTACCAAAGGGAGACTTGACAAAAGTCGGTAATGCATGTTACAGAGAGATCCATCACATTCATCTACAGTTTTGGAAACTGCAATGACCATGGAAAGATTCCCTTTCTAAAATCACATGGACACATGCTCAGAATGCAGCTGCTGAAAGGGTTCAGAGTGCTGGAGAATATAAAATCAAAGGGACATAGTTTGCACGTGATAAACTTGAACTTGGCTACTTTGTTGAGGTCTGAAACCATTTGCTATGTTAGGAAATTAACTATATTTCTAAAAACTAGAAAAAAATTAATGAAAGTAAAAGCTTCTGGTAAAGTAGTTGGAAGTAGTGATAACATCAATAGTGAAAAGTTGGTGCTACACTGTATGTCCAAGCAGAAGATATAAAAGATTTCTCATAGATGGCATACTCAAAATATATGTATGGAAAAATTAATGAAAAAAAGTGGCCTTAAACTTGAAAAAGAACAAAAGAGAACATATGGGGTGGTGGGGTGGTGGAAAGAAGACATAAGACATAATTACAGTCCCCCAAAATAAAAATATAACATTACAACATATCCCCTCCCAGTCATCAGTCATGGCATCAGGAGCTTATCAATGAGCAAATAAATGATAGGCTTCTTTGGTGTTGTGTGTGTTAAGTACATAGCACCATCATCTATCAGGGCTAGCAGCAAAATAGAACCTGAGTTGACTAATTTAATTTCCAAGGCACAGGAAACGAAAGGGATGAAACGAGAAGTAGAAGCCTGCGGTGATGGCGCCTCTAACAAACGAGAAGTAGAAGCCTGCGGTGATGGCGCCTCTGACAAGAGCCTTGTGGGGACATGGGAAGGAAAGGTCCAAAAGACAGGTTGATTCCTTGTGTGTGTTCTGAGTTAAACAAACAGGGCTAAAATAATGTGAGAGGGTTCAATACAAATTTGAGTACTGCATCAGCTGGGGATGACTTCAAGAAATCTCTATTAAATACACTGAGTTAAGAAAATGCTGACTTTTATCTTAAACAGAATAATGTCTAGAAAATACGTTATTTAATATTGAGACATTTAGAGTTGATACATCATAATTTTTTCTAAGATAAAAACAAAAATAAATTAACAAAGCACATTAACATTTATGTACATTAAAAGTATATAATATACAAATGTGTGTTTTATATTTAGTATTTTCTCAGTAAGAACTTTTTAAAACATAAATGTGTAGACTCCATCCCTGAGCACAGTCAGTATGAAATGCGTAGGTTTCCCAAATGTATCTAAGAGCACTTAAGTGTGAAACAAGTCACTCTCTCATGTGCTTAAAAATGATCTGACTAGAAATGTAGCTCCTTTGTAAATATATACTTTAAATTTCTCCACTTGGGCAAAGACAAAAGAATTGCATTTTATGAAATGAGTGTTCCTCAATGAAATTTTTTAGATGAAACATACTTTATTATTTGGATTCTGACATGGAAATATGGCAATCTACAGGAGCAAAATAAAAATACACCTATATGGTAGCATTTTCCACTTACTAGCATACCTAGCTAATAGTTGAACTTTTGAATCAATCTATTTACCCAAATAAATCATCAAGATTACCACCCAGAAAAAGAATCACTAACCATTTAACACTACAGTAAAACAGTCTAAAATTCAATGTGGCATATCAGTTAGATTAGGGTAATTTTTGAAGGGCCACTGGATTATTCCATAATAGGGGATATCAAATTTAGGCAATAGGGGCCAAGATGGCATCACAGATTATGTTTAAGACTTTGAAATTTATCTGAGGAGAGGAATAATGATCAAGACACATGTGGGGGAAAGCTGCAGCTTGTCGCTCACAAGCTCATGTTACTGGATACGCAATTCAACGTTCAAGCTGGTTAAATGAAAGGCAAAGAGCTATTGCCACTGCTCTTGACGGCCCACTAGGCCTTTTGTGGTTTAAAAAAAAAAAAAAAAAGTATTGCTGAGGACAGCACACATACTGGTTCAGAACAGAGTAGTGGTTCTTACTAGACAGAGAGCTTCCGTCCTGAGGCTAGCTTTCGTAACACAAGACCGTGCTGTGCAGACTTCAGGGGATTGGGGGGAGGGGGGGAGGTCATTAACAACCCTACCCAGCTGTGAACCCTGGGAATGGTAATAATAACCAGCTTGGCAAGATATGCCCCCGGGTGCAATAGTGATGTAAATGTCATGGGGGAACCAGTGATTTCTGGTTGGATTTATAGCCTTTTCCACAGGAGGAAAATACACCTTCTACCGTAAATTTGGCCAAGAATCCAGGGTTGAGGATCTCACAGGCTCCAGGGGTGAACTATTACTCTGCTGGAAAGATACAGTATCACACTACCTTCTAAAACCCATCTCCCTATCTGTAGATTAATGCGTCTCTGAGACTTCATCAGAGAAGTTTGGTGCTGCTGTTGTTGCTTTGTCTTGTTTTGTTTTTCTGTGCAGTAAATAGTTGTTAGCCCAGTAAATCACAACTGGTCAAAGTGTAGTAAATACATGCCAGCAAAGTGGTCAGCCAAATTGCCACATAACTCCTCCACAGAGCCAAAAAATCACTGCAGAATATGGGGTGGGAAAGATGCAAAGAGCCAGAGATTGAGGAGGACTGGGTATGACAAGACCACTCCACTCATGAAGTCATAGCAGCCGTGGCTGCCCACACGAGGTCGAGCCAGCCACCATACTTGCACGTAGTTGCAAGAGACTCATGAGACCCACCCGTAACTGAGGGTCTACAGACAGCTGATGCACCTGGGAAGGGAAAGCCAGTTTTCTCTAAGGCTATGGCTCTAAGAATGTAGACAATGGTCCAGTGATGGCCTCACACTTAGGAGAGGGAGGGAGAGGGAGAAGGACAGAGAAAAAGAGGCACATGTGTCTGCTTGTACGCATGTGCATAGATGTGTAGCACAAATTGAGTTGACAGTTTATTTTTTTAAAAGAGAACACTTCTATTTCCTTAGGGGCTATGGGATTATTTAAGTTGATCTTGATTTAATTTTCATAAGTGGAACCTATCAAGAAAATTGTCCATTTCCTTTAGATTTCAAAATTTTGTGGGGCACAGGATTTGGAAAACAGACCTAAGGATTCTTTAGATTTCCTCAGTGTCCACTGAAATGAAAAGGGACCCTTTTTCATTTCTGATTTTCATGATTTGGATGTTGTCTCGCTTACTTTTGGCTAGTTTGGCTAAGGGTTTGTCTATCTTATTGATTTTTCTCAAAGAGCCAGCTCTTGGTTTCATTAATACTTTGTATTGTTCTCTTTATTTCTAAGTTGCAGATCACAGCCCTGGGTTTGATGATTTCCTGCCATCTACTCATCTTGAGTGTGTTTTCTTCTTTTTGTTCTAGTACTTTTAGGTGTGTTATTAAGTTGCCAGTATAAGAACGCTCCAATTTCTTCATGAAGGCGCTTAGTGCTAAAACTTAGCATCCTTAGCACTGCTTTCATTGTGTCGCCTAAGTTTGGGTATGTTGTACCTTCATTTTCATTGAGTTCTGGGAAGGCTTACATTTCTTTATTTCGTCCCTGACCCAGAGGTCACTGAGTAGGGAGCTGTTCAGGTTCCTTGAGAATGTAGGCTATTTGTTATTTATGTTGTGAGAATGGCTAAGATCAAAAACTCAACTGTCAGCATATGCTGGCAAGGATGTGGAGAAAGGGGAATACTCCTCTGTTGCTGGTGGGAGTGTAAAGTTGTACAACCACTTAGGAAATCAATCTGGAGCTTTCTCAGAAGATTGGGAATAGTTCTCCCTCAAGGCCCAGCTATACCACTCCTGGGCATATACCTGAAAGATGCTCCACCATACAAGGAGAACACTTGCTTAACTGTGTTCATAACAGCTTTATTCATAATAGCCAGAATCTGGAACAACCCAGATGTCTCTCAACCGAAGAATGAATAAAAACTGTGGTACAGAGGAGAATCCAAGATGGCGGCGAGCAGTGTGAACCGTGTTTGGAGGCTCCGGTGAACAATTCAGGGAATTACACAGATTTCTGAGCCAGGAACACCGAGGTCCCCACACCAAGGCAGCGGGAGTGCTCCACGGTTCGGAGGGACCAGGGTGCGGAGGACCTGCGTGGCCCTGCACACGGGAGGAGTGTGGATTTTCTCGGATCGGAACAGCAGCGGCAGAGGCACCACCAGCGGCACCAGGGTCAGCAGTGGCGGTGGCTGAGGTTTAGAGCTCAGAGCCTTCCGGTGGAGGCGAATGGTGTGGTGGCAGGTAGGAGTTGCTGTGGGAGAGGGGACTCTGGGCAGGATTTGGGTTGCATGGTGCCTTGGGACCCAGACTGGACTCGGACAGTTCGGCGCCAGAGTCCCGGGTTCAGCTCAACGCACAGTGCCCTGGAGACGCTGGCTGAGCTCACCAAGCAATTCTGCCTGAGGCACCAGCTCAGAGCAGCCACAGCTCCCCTGCTTTGACACAGGCTGGGCCGAGCTCTCAGTTCCACCCTAGGCACCAGCTCAGCTCAGGGGCAGCTCCCATGCTGTGACGCAATCTGGGCGGAGGGCTCGGTTCCACCAGCGGCACTAGCTCAGGGCAGCCACAGTTCTCCTGCTGTGACGCAGGCAGGGCGGAGCACTCAGCTCCACTGGAGGCGCTGGCTCGGCTCAGCAAGCAGTTCTGCCCTAGACACTAGCTCAGCTCGGCAGGCAGTTCTGGGGCGCTAACGCAGGCTGAGGTCAGCACGCAGATTCAGCCCAGAGGCCCTAGCTGGACTTGTCGGGCAGTTTGGGCCCAGAGACTCTAGCTGAGCTGTGCGCACAGGCTCGGCGGCCCTAAGACTCTGGCTACACTACCCACGCACTTTAGGCCCGGAGTCCCGGGCTGAACTCAGCGTGCAGTGTGAGTCCAAAGTCCCTGGCTGAGCTCGGTACACAATTCCGCCCTCAGAGATTCTGGTGGAGCTCCGCGTGCAGTTTGGGGCCAGAGTCCCTAACTGTGCTTGGCAGAAAGATTGGGTCCAGAGACTCTAGCTGAGCTTTTGGTACAGTCCCGGCTCTAAGACTCTGGTGGGACACAGTGTGCAGTTTGAATCCAGAATTCCTGGCTGAGCTTGGTGGACAGTTCGGGCCCTGAGTCAATAACTGAACACAGCATGCACTTTGGACCAAAAGCCCCTAGCTGAGCTTGGTGCGCAGTCCCAGCCCAAAAATTCTGGCTGGACCCTTTGTGCATTTTGGGCCCAGAATCCCTAGCTGTGCTCGGCAGACGGTTCAGGCCCTGAGAATCTAGCTGAGCCCAGCCCGTGGTTCGGGCCCAGTGTCCCTGGCTGGACTTGGCAGGGGACACAGGAGGCTGTGGATATCTTGGCCTGACCCAACGCGCATTCAGAGACCCAGAACAATTGCAGAACCCACAGCACAGGGGAGCTGTGGATCACTGGCTGTGAGAGTCCAAAACGACAGGGTTAACCTCCTACCATCCACGCCAGTGAAGCATCAGAGCTTCCAGCCTAGGGAAATCCTGAGAAAACAAGTGAATCTATCATCAGACTCCCTCAATCCAACTCTGGAAGTTACTCAACAAAAACAAAGACGGTAAGATGTCTAAAGGACAGCGTAGAAGCATACGCCCAAAAAAACCAAACAAACAAACAAAAAAAAAAAACACAAAACAGCATGGCATCCCCAGTTTCCAGCTATCCCAAAGAAAACAACCCAGAGAATTCAAATACAATGGAAATACAAGAAAATGACCTCAAATCCTTAGTAATGAGGATGGTAATGGAGGAAACAAATAAAATTTATAATCAAATGCAGGGAGACGCAGCCAAACAGGTGAGAGACCTAAAAGAAGCACATAGAGTGGAACTGGAAAAATTTCAAGAAAATGCAAACAACCAGATGAAAGAAATAAATAAAACGGTTCAAGCTCTGAAGACCTATAAAGAGGCAATGGAAGAAACTCAGGAATATACAATCAGATGAAAGAAGTAAAAAATTCAGTTCAGGATATGAAAATGAAAATGGATTCAATGATAAACACATAGACAGAAGAAAAACGAGAACGTGAGACCTCAGAGAAGAAGGGGAGCAACACAGAGGTGAGCTTTTCTAACAGAATCCAACAGATGGAAGAACGAATCTCAGGTCTAGAAGATACAATCACAGATATTGAAGTAACCATTAAAGAAAATACCAAATCTGGGAAACTCCTGACACAAAACATCCAAGAGATTAAGGACACCATGAAAAGAAGAAATCTGAGGATAACAGGCATTGAAGAAAGAGAAGACATCAGACTCCAGGGCCCAGAAACTATTCTCAACAAAATCATAAAAGAAAATTTCCCCAATCTAAAGAAAGAGATGCCTATAAACATACAAGAGGCCTACAGAACACCAAATAGAATTGACCAGAAAAGAAAAACTGCCCGTCACATAATAATCAAAACACAAAACATACAGAACAAAGAAAAAATATTAAAAGCTGCAAGGTAAAAGGGCCAAATAACATTTAATGGCAAACATATCAGAATTACACCCGACTTCTCAGCAGAGACCATCAAAGCCAGAAGGGCCTGGACAGAGATCCTACAAACCCTAAGAGACCACAGAAGCCAGACCAGACTACTTCGCCCAGCAAAACTATCAATAACCATTGATGGAGAAAACAAAATATTCCATGACAAAAACAAATTCAAACAGTACCTATCCACAAATCCAGTTTCCAGAAGGTACTAGAAGGAAAACTCCATCCCAAAGGGTCAAGCTACAACCAAAACTACTCAGGAAATAGATAACTATCCCATGGCAAAAACACAACTACACAAACGCTCGACTGGAAACAACATCGAAATTAAGACTTAACAATCACTGGTCATTAATATCTCTTAATATCAATGGTCTCAATTCTCCAATAAAAAGACACAGACTAACTGAATGGGTGCATAAACAAGACCCAACATTCTTCTGCATTCAAGAAACACATCTCACCCATAATGATAGGCATTACCTCAGGGTAAAAGGTTGGAAAAAAATATTCCAAGCAAATGGCCACAAGAAGCAAGCAGGCGTAGCCATTTTAGTATCGAACAAAATAGACTTTCAACCAAAATTAATCAAAAGGGATGAGGAAGGACACTTCATACTCATCAAAGGTAAAGTCAATCAAGATGACATCATAATTCTGAACATCTTTGCTCCCCAATACAAGGGCACCCATATTTGTAAAAGATCTGCTAAAAAGGTTTAAACCACACATCGATCCCCACACAATAATAGCGGGAGACTTCAACACCCCACTCTCACTGAAGGATAAGTCATTGAAACAGAAACTAAGCCGAGAAATAACATCATTAACCAATGCCATGGGTCAAATGGATCTAACAGATATCTATAGAACCTTTCACCCAAACAAGAAAGAATATACCTTCTTCTCTGCACCCCATGGAACCTTCTCCAAAATTGATCACATCGTAGGTCACAAAGCAAGCCTCAACAGATACAAGAGGATTGAAATAATACCTTGTATCCTATCAGATCACCATGCTCTTAGGCTGCAATTCAACAACAACAGAAATAACAAAAACCCTACATGTACGTGGAAACTAAACAACTCTCTGCTAAATGACGCCTGGGTCAGGGAAGAAATAAAGAAAGAAATCAAGGAGTTTCTGAGATTCAATGAAAATGAAGGAACAACGTACCCAAATTTGTGGGATACATTGAAAGCAGTGCTAAGAGGAAAATTCATAGCACTAAGTGCCTTTAAAAAGAAATTGGAAACATCGCACATAAGCATCTTAACGACACAACTGGAAGCCCTAGAAAAAAAGAAGCAGAAATACCCAAAAGGAGTAGACGTCTGGAAATAATCAAACTCAGGGCTGAAATTAACAAATTAGAAACTAAGAAAACAGTCCAAAGAATCAACGAAACCAAGAGCTGGTTCTTTGACAAAAGCAACAAGATAGACAGACCGTTAGCCAAACTAACTAAAAGGCAGAGAGACAGTATTGAAATCAACAAAATCAGAAATGAAAAGGGAAACATAACAACAGACACTGAAGAAATACAAAGAATCATAAGATCCTACTTTGAAGGCATATATGCCACAAAATTTGAAAATCTAAGGGAAATGGACGATTTTCTTGATCAAGTTCACTTGCGAAAGTTGAGTAAAGAACAGATAAACAACCTAAGTAGTCCCATTTCCCCTACAGAAATAGAAGCAATCATTGATAGTCTCCCAACCAAAAAAAGCCAAGAGCCAGATGGTTTCAGTGCAGAATTCTACCAGACCTTCAAGGACAAGCTAATACCGATACTATTCAAGCTACTACAAAAGACAGAAATGGATGGAACATTACCAAATTCATTCTGTGAGGCCATAGTCTCATTAATACCTAAACCTCACAAAGACTCAACAAAGAAAGAGAATTTCAGACCAATTTCTCTTATGAACATCGATGCAAAATACTAAATAAAATACTTGCAAAACGAATACAAGAACACATCAAAGATATCATTCATCATGACCAAGTAGGCTTCATTCCAGGCATGCAGAGATGGTTTAATATATGGAAATTCATCAATGTAATCCACCATATAAACAAACTGAAAATAAAAAACCACATGATCATCTCTTTAGATGCAGAGAAAGCATTTGATAAAATCCAACACCCATTCATGTTTAAAGTTTTAGAGAGATCGGGGATACAAGGCACTTTCCTCAACATAATAAAGGCTATATACAGCAAGCCAATAGCCAAAATCAAAGTAAATGGTGAGATACTCAAGGAAATTCCTTTAAAATCGGGAAAAAGGCAAGGCTGCCTACTCTCTCCATATCTCTTCAATATAGTTCTCAAAATTCTAGCCAGAGCAATAAGACAACAAAAGGAAATCAAGGGTATCCAAATGGGAAAGGAGGAAGTCAAATTATCCCTATTTGCAGATGATATGATAGTATACATAAGTGACCCTCAAAATTCCACCAGAGAACTCCTACAGCTGATAAACACCTTCAGCAAATTAGCTGGATACAAAATTAACTCAAAAAATAGGAAAGTAGAAGGATCCAGAGGGTCCTAGAAACCTACAAGTAGAACATTATGATAGGCAGATTTGGGCCCTGGGGTCCCGCTCAAACTAAGGCACCAGCCAAGGACAATACAGGCGGTAAACTTTAAACCCCTACCCAGATCTAGCCAATGGTCAGAACATTCTCCACAGTTGAGTGGAGAGTGGGGTATGACTTTCTCACGTACTCTGGTGCCTCACATTTGACCATGTCCCCTGGAGGGGGAGACCTGGAGGCGCTCAGAGGAAGGACAGCAGGTTACCAAGAAGAGACTTGATACCCTATGAGCATATACAGGGGGAGGAAATCCCCCTCAGGAACAGTCATAGGGGAGGAGAATAAGGGGAAAATGGGAGGTAAGGGAGAATGGGAGGATGCAAGGGATGGGATAAACATTGAGATGTAACAAGAATAAATTAATAAAAAAATTAAAAAAGAAAAGGAGCCATAAAAAAAACTGTGGTACATTTACACAGTAGAATACTACTCAGCTATTAAAAAAAGAAAATCATAAAATTTTCAGGCAAATGGATGGAACTAGAAAAGACCATCCTGGGTGAAATAACCCAGACTCAGAAGGACATACATGTTATATACTCACTTAGAAGCAGATTTTAGACATATAGTACAGGATAACTATGCTACAATGCATAGACCCAACGGAAACAACTAAAGAAGGAGCGTTCCTAGGGAAGATGCTTGAATCTCACTCAGAAGGAGAAATAGAATAGATGGCAGAAGTAGCTGAGGAGGAGAAAGAGGGCAGGAGAGGGAGAAGGGAGGGAAATGAGCATGAGGATCAGATGGGGTAAGAGCAGGGTCAGGAGGCTTAAAGAATGAAGTGAAACTGAGGGTGGAGGCCTCTCTGAGAGAAGCTGAAGACCTGCCACAAGGTAGACTCGTAGGAGGATATGGGAGTGACCCTAACTGAGACGTCTAGCAGCAGGGCACATGGAGACTGAGGAGGCCACTTCTAGCCGGACAGGAGTTCTATTGGAGGCAGGAGACACCAACCAACTCACAAAACCTTCGACCCAAAATATACCTTGCCTACAAGATGTGCAGGGATAAAGATAGAACAGAGACTGAGGGACTGTTCAATCAATGCCTGGCCTAACCCAATACACACTCCATGGAAAAGAGCCAACCATTGACACTATTAACAATACTCTGCTATGCTTACAAAGGGTAGCCTAGTGTAGTTGTCCTCTGAGAGGATCTCCCCAGGAGTGGATGAAAACAAATGCTGAGACTCACAGCTAAAAATTAGGCAGAGCCCAGGGAGCCTGGTGGAAAAGTGGGAGGCCTATAGGTGACAGGAACTCCACAAGAAGATCAACAGAGCCAACTACCCAGGGCCCAGAGGGGCCTTGTGGAGACGGAAGCACCAACCAAAGAGCATAAATTGACCTAGAACCCTTATACATATGGAGCCAATGGGCAGCTTAGTCATGTTGGTTCCCTAGTAAGTGGAGCCGGGACTTTCTCTGATATAGACTCTGTTGCCTGCATTTCAATCACTTCTGCCTGGCAGAGCTCCCTTGCCTCACCTCAGTTAAAAAGGGTGTGCTTAGTCCTGATAGCACTAGATGTGAAGGGATGGGTGGGGTGGGAGTGGGGGATCCCCTTTTCAAAGAGGAAGGGGAGAGGGAAGAAGGGGAAGAGGGCTGGATTGGGGGACCAGGAGGATGCTACATTTAGGATGTAAAGTGAATAAATAAACTTATTTTTTAAAATAAAAAAATAAAGAGAACACAATTGGTAAATGTTCTAGTTACCTTCTATTGCTATGCTAACTACCACGATTAAGGCAATTAACAAGAGAAAATGTTTAATTGGGTTTACAGTTTAAATGGTTAGAATCCACGGTGGCAGAACAAAGGCACAGTGGCATAATAGCTGAAAGGTCATATACCTTTTTTCTTGAGATTATAAGTATATAATTTCTCTCTTCCCTTTCCTCCCAGCAATGCTTCCCATATATGACTTGTCCTCTTTCTTCACTAATTGTTACTATATGCATATATGCATACACAGAAGATTCCTAATTATAACCTGTTCCATCTATATAATGTTACTCATATATATGTCAGGACTGACAGTTTAGTATTGGATAATAAATTAGTTATCTTCTTTGGAGAAGACTATTTATCTTACTTTCAACAGTCTGTAGTTGCCTGCAATTCTTTGTGTAGACTTGAGGTCTTGGTTCCTTGTACCCATCGTTCTCACCCCATGCCTTGGTCTACTTTGGCATGTCTACTGAGATTTTTAGGAGACACCGTCACAAAGCAAACTCTCTGATCCTCTGACTCTTACAACCTCCCCCCACACCCCACCCACTCTTCCACAATATTTCCTGCATCTCCACTATGGGGTTGTTTTGTAGATGTAACTGAAACTAGACACCACAACTCAGCCTTTTGATTGATTGTGTTTTTGTGCAATGGTCTCCATCTGGTCCAAAAAGTTTCCATGGTAAGGGGTGAGGACAATTTATGTGTAGGAATGGAATGCATACACATCTGAATTGTTGTTAATAAAATAGTGATTGTAGGTTCCCCTGTAAGATCAATGACTTCACAAGCTCTGAGTAGTTGGCTAGGTTTCCAGTAGCAAATTGATCCAGTTTTTAGTCCAATTAAAGAGCTTAAACTGATCAGTAAGCATGAGGCAGAGAAGGGCACATTGAGAACAGTATGAGTCTTTTGAAACTTCAAAGTTTTCCCCTAGTGACAAACCTAATGTAATACCCCATAAGCCTCCCTACCCACCAGCTGGGATCACGTATACAAAGCATGACAACATTGGTACATAGTATTCAAATTACCACAGTGCAGTAGGGATGCCAAGGACAAAGCTGAGGGTGAACGTGACCAAGTGTCAGTGTCTGAAATTCACATGGAATTAACAGAAGGATTTTTTACAATTAAAGGTAACTGCCCAAGACAGATAAATATAAGAACAGCAGACATAAATAATATCTAGAACCATGAAAGGAAATGATAGCACCAGGAGTGTCAGTGAAGACTTTGAGGCAAAAAGTATCAAGCACTCAGCAAGAGCTCCTCCAACGTTAAGAGGCCTAGCCAATTGTGAGGAGCCAGACACAGTGAAAAGTACCCAGAGAGGTGGGGAAACAAAGGCAGACACAAACAGAAGAGAGGGTGCCACACATGAAAAAAGTGTCAATTTCGACAAATATTGGCACCAGATGAATAAAATAAGGACTGAGACCTGTCCACTGATTACATGTGGGGCCCTCATAATTTGGACAAGAACAGCTTCAATGGAAGAAAGGGGTGGGGTCTGTAAAAGACTGCTTAGAAGAGCTCAAAAACAAAATAAGACATGGACAAAGAGGAGACAGGAGATTCTTTTGAAAAGCTATTACATGAGCAAAGTATTGAAATGTGGTGGGTGGAGAAGAGGAAATGAAATTCAGGGCAGCGTTAGGTTCTAAAATGTTGGAGGAAGTAGCACATCTGGAGCTGCTGAGGATGGTCCAGCAGAGAGGGATGCAGGGATGGCTCTGATCTAGAGAAATGCAGAGTAGATGCTGGGGTGGGTCAGCTTTACACAGGAGCACAGCTATTCCATCTACAGTAAGAGGAATGAATAACACCGGAAGACTTTGCCGAAGTACTTAGAGACAACTCTAAGTGTGGGTGGGCAAGGAGCTTGATAATTGCTTCAGTCTTTAGACACAATGTCATCACCAGTAAAATGAGTTTGTAAGTTAAAGGACAGGGGAGGATCAGAAGAAGAATAAACTAAGAAAGTAATTTAGGAAAGTTCTTACCACAGGAATAACCCAGAAAACCTCACTAAAAAGTAGATTGTGATTTCAAAGTTCTATCGTGTAGTCTTAGACATTCTAGCAATATGTTCAGATATTCCACTCAATGGTGACTACAGTCTGAGTAGGGAATTTGTGGGGAACTCGATAGCAAACTGTAATCAACAAATGAATAGTGAAGTTCCGAGCAAATGTATATCGTTTGACATGAGCAGGACATGTAAAGGACCAAGGAACACGGCCCATGGGAAACTGCTGAGCCTTTCCTGTGAGTCATAGTTAGAAAGGCAAAGCCTCCTGATGTTCAAGTGTGAATGCTTGCCAATGACTGGCCAGTGTGTATAAAAGCTAGCAATTACAGCTTCCTTCTCCAAGATGACTGCAGCCTAGTGAGACCTGCTAACTCCTCCTTTGTGTGCTTTACCTAATAAACTGAACTGAGGTTCTGGGTGTTGAGGTAGTTGGTGCAGCTCCATTAGTGCGCACAGCCCACCTACATGCAGCTTTGCTATACCTGTATTTTTCGTTTGTCCTTCCTTTATTCCCTTGCTGCCCCAATCAGATTTCTACACCCAAGCTGGTTGATTACCGAAGTCAATGAACTTGTAAGATATGGGATGCTTAACAAGAAGCATCCAGCGTCCACTTCTAAGGAAAGCTGAGACCATCTAAAGTGACCACACATTTTTCTCACCTCAATGACTCACTGTTTCATACACAATACATTCTCCTTAGATGGCTATTCTAATCATTATATTGAAATGCAAGACAAAAGGGTGGTAACAGAACTGTGGCCCATATGGTCTTCCTCCAGGTTGTAAAATACAAATATTAGCACAGGTAAAATATTAGGGATACTCTAAACACATCACAGCTCTTCCTAGCAATCTAAGGAGGCAGGTTATAGATGTTAAAATTAAGCTTTATTTGAGAGGACATGTGATGGTTTACTGAAAGCAGACATGTGAGAGGGCACATGATGTTTAGAAAGACCGTAAATAGAATCCACTTTTTGCATTGCTACACCTTTCCAAGGTTTACAATGCTTTGCTGGTCTTCACTTCCCAGAGAGAAATGTTCCAGAGAACTTCTCATGGTGCTCTGGCAGAGCCTTGCTGTTTCTGCTGGATCCTGCTGCCACTACCGATTTGTACTGCTGTTTGGTGTTTGCTATTGGACTGGACTGCAGGTATCCTGACAAACACAACAATTCCTTGTAATTGTCCCAAGGAACTACGTCTAAAAAGATTCACATCTCCAGCTCCCATTAACCTTCCTTCTCTTCTACCTATGGCTGGGAGGTTGGAAGGGAGGTAGAAGCAGTTAAGAACCATAAATAAAGTAGGTTTTTGAAAAAAAAAAATAAATTAAACCTTAGAAAAATGAAGTAACACAGGGTGCAGTAGCACACTCCTGTGATCCTAGCACTCAGGAGGGAGAGGCAGTCGGATCTCTTTGAGTTTGAGGCCAGCCTGGTCTACAAAGTGAGTCCAGGAGAGCCAAGGCTACACAGAAAAATCCTCTCAAGGAAAAAAAACAAAACAAGAGAGAGAAAGAGAGGCGGGCGGGGGGAGGGGAGAGAACGGCAAATGAAGTAACATATCTAACATCATGAGAGTTACTAAACCTGGGGAAGAGGATTCAAAATCATTTCATTTGAGGATGAAATCTGTACTTGTAGAGTTTGTCCAAAAAATAATTTCTCTTTTAGTATCCAATACTGCTGTCTATAAACTATCCATTTTAAGCAAATCTCCTTTTCTCCCCACCTTGTAAGCTCCAAGTCACACTGTTTCTCCCATACTTTCTTTGGCCTCCCTCTCTGTCACTTACTAGCTTTACCTCACTCCATAATATTTTCCAACCTCAAATGTATGCATCAGACCATGAGCATATGTTTCCTATAATAATTTCAAAGGACTGATAGTACTTTTCTATTTTTGAGTCATAATAAAATACATGACAATGTCTATTTATTTTGAGTTAAAGGGTAAATTTAAACGATCTGTTATATTACAATTCATATTTGCTTACAGCAAATTAGCTCAATTGTGATTGGTACATGAGGCAATGTGGTCAGTCAGTATATCTAACCAAGTCATGATGCTGTGCTGTATTGGACTAGATGAAGTCTTCCACAACACACACCAAAGCTATCAACTTTCTCATCATCAAAGAAAAATATTTTGCAGTATATAGTTGTATGGAAAATCTTGGGGTTTTTTTCCCTATAGAAATGCTTTCTTTTACACAAATAATAACTCAGTCAGGGACTTCAAGAGTCGCTGCTCTGTCAATCACTAATCTAGGTAAACAAGAAGAGTAAAGAAGACTAAGATACTAAAACACTGATTCAGTGTCTCAAAAGGCGCTGTGGGTGATGAAGAGGTCTACTGGTTCACATTGGTTCATATCCTTTTAATTTGGTGAACCATCCTTTCAAAACATGTGTCCTCAAGGTCCTGCATCTGATATTAAAAGCCCTACAGCTATTCTGCCAGCTGTGGTGGCTATAACTACAAAGTGTGCTGGTTACATTAATCCATGCTATTATTTTCTTTTTATATAGCTATGCAGCCCTGGCTAGCTTAGAATTCACTATGTAGAGGAGGCTAGCCTCAAGTTCAGAAGAGTTTTGCCTGCTTCTGCCTCCTAAGTGCTGAGATTAAAAGTATGTGATTCCACACTTGATTGTTATTTTTTTCAATTATTGCTTTGTTAGCACTCTGGGTATAAAGTTCTTCAGGATTTTAATAACGGCTTCTAATCCTATTTCCCCTAACAGCCCTACTAATGTGATAAAATTACATAAAACTTTAAGAGCTTCTTACTCAACTAGAACTGCTATGCATCAGAAGCAGAAGTTTGTTTAATTGTCCAACTAAGTAACCTGCCTTGTGAAACAATCTTTCAAAAAAAAGATCCAGCATCCTCTGAGGGAAAGGTGGGAGTGCTCTTGTAAGCACACTGAAGTGTTCAAATGGTGGGTATGAGCAGTACACAGGTTAATGAAGACCTTTTTAGAAGGTTCTTGAGGACACATGTACGCCTCAAGAAATCCTACTAAGTAGAACCCTTTTGCCATTTACTCCTCTTCATGATGACTGACACAGAGTTCTTTGCAGCAACTGCTGGTATCTGAGTAAAACAATCCTCCTCATTAGTTACCCAGTCTCGGGGGAGGGGGGCGGGGATTGCTAATTTGTCAAATAAACTAAGGGGTCATGATGATCACTCTAGACACATCTTCTAAAAGTTATCCTTTCCAAATCCGTGATTCGCATGAAGGGATGGTTCAGTCAGAAAAGTGCTCTCCTGAGCTTGACTCCCCAGCACCTACATGAAAAAGCTGGGCAGGCAGCATGATGCTTGTGTCCTAGTGATGGGTAGGGGAAACCTGGAGGGTCTGGGAACTCTCTGACCAGCTGGCCTAGGCTATCTGTTAAAACCTAGAGGTCAGTGAGAGAATGTGCTTCAAAACTCCAGGTGGGCAGCTACGGAGGAATATCTAAGGGAGACTCTGGCCTGTCATGCCAAGTGTAACACACACACACACACACACACACACACACACACACACACACACACACCTTTACATTTACAACAGAAATACAATTCTGATTGGTTCATCCATGGGAGATGCAATCACTGGTGCTCTGTTGCAGTGTTTGTGACCCTGCCTTGGCATGTGTCTAAGAAAGAAATCAGCAAACTATATTCTCTAAGCCAAAACCTGTTTTCACAGATACTGAAAACTGGCAAGGGTTTACAGGGTTGAAGTTTTTAAATAGCAAAAGAATACTCCATAACGTGAGAAATCATATGAAATTAAAACTAATTTCCATAAATAAAATTTTACTGGAATGCATTCTATTGGTCCGTTTACAGGCTGTGCTTGGCTGCTTTCCAGCTATAGCAACAGCATGGATCACCCAGCCATAATTCAGAACAGAAAAACGTAAAACATCCCCCATCTAGCCATTCATAAAAACTCTGCCAAGCACTGGTGTGAAAATGCACAGACCTTCAGACTCTTTACTATATAGCCGTAAGCCTGCCTCGGTTCCCATAACATAGCTGAAGGTCTACTGGATTTCTAAGGAGCCTTCTGGGGACGACACAATGACTTCCAGGCACTTGTTCCATATGCAGGCCTTGCCTTGGTTTTACAGGTGAGGGAACTGTTGAGGGGGAGGGTGATAAAAGCCATACTTTAGTGTGTTTTTCAGCTCACACGAGTTCATACTATCCCAACAAGAGACGTATCTTGTTAAGGTCTGCTCCTGCTAGCATATATTGTCTCTTGCAAAGCCTGTGTAACACCACTGCATGCTATGAAGAAATACAAGACAGAATTTAAGGAGCGGTAATTTCCCTCCAAGGAAATAAGATTTCTACAGTGGCGCAGATAATGGCATGCACATTCCATTCACAGAACTTATGACTAATGTTCAGAGCAAAAAGACCTTTTCAAAATGGTTAAGAACTTGGGTATCAAAACTGGCCATCACTGTTCATTCCTTTATTCTGGCACTGAAAACTCTACTCTCAGTTTTCTGAGTTGCATTAACAGACTATCTACACCATGCTTCACTATAGCTAGTGGATTTGACTAATAGAGCCAGAGATAAATAGAAAACATAAAATTACATAATTTTAAAGCCAGTACTTCCTTAGTTATAAGATCTTAATTTATAATTAAATATTTCTGAAATTATGCTATGAAAAAACAAAATTGTCCAAGGGGCATGTCCCACGAAAGCCTTCACTTACCAGGAAATTGGGACAGAGGGGAGGGCATCCTATTGGGACTCTAAATAAGAGACGCATGGGAGAATAGCAAAATAAAAGGATACAGAGGGTCCTAGAAACCTACAAGTAGAACAATATGATAGGCAGATTTGGGCCCAGGGGTCCCGCTCAAACTAAAGGCACCAGCCAAGGACAATACAGGCCGGAAACTTTAAACCCCTACCCAGATCTAGCCAATGGTCAGAATAATCTCCACAGTTGAGTGGAGAGTGTGATATGACTTTCTCACGTACTCTGGTGCCTCACATTTGACCATGTCCCCTGGAGGGGTAGACCTGGTGGCACTCAGAGGAAGGACAGCAAGTAGCCAAGAAGAGACTTGATACCCTATGAGAATATACAGGGGGAGGTAATCCCCCTCAGGAACAGTCATAGGGGAGGGGAATAATGGGAAAATGGGTGGGGGAGGAATGGGAGGATGCAAGGGATGGGATAAACATTGAGATGTAACAAGAATAAATTAATAAAAAAAAAGGAAAACAAAAACAAAAAGAAAAGAAAAAACAAAATTGTGTGTGTGTGTGTGTGTGTGTGTGTGTGTCTGTGTGTGTGTGTAATGTGCATGAGTATATATGACTGCTCAGATATAAAAACACACGTGTGTATATGGTGTGCAACATGTAAACACATATGGAGGTCCAAGGTTGATGTGGGGATTATTCTCACAGTGTTTTCACCTTATTCTTCAAGGTGGGATCTTTTGATCCATCCCAGAGATCAACTACAGCTAGCCTCCCTAGCCTAGTCCCTCCACTGTCTCCCCAGCTGGATGCCTTAGTGGTAGCACCTCTGCCTTCCAAGGCTGGAATTATAGGGGATCCTCCATATTGACTGGGCATCACATCGGTTCTGGTCATCCAGATCAGGTCCTTAGGCTTGCACACAGCACTTTACCCCGAGCCATCTCCCAGCCTACTCTGCAGTTAGAACATGGGACTGCTTAGAGTGTAACTGAGATAGGCTTTACCCATCTGCTGGACTGGATAGGTAATTGTTTCACTCTACATTTAAATCATTCCTGATTACAGTCAAAGTTATTGTCTACAACACAGTAGACAATAAAAAGTCTTACCTTCTTTTAAAGACACTCGTATATTTTAAACTACATAGAGGACACACACGTTGTATGTTTTTATATGAAATGCAGTGTCTTCTAAAATATCTACCGTATTTGTAAATCTTCAAGTTTACATTCATCCATCTCCATTAACTTTTTAAAAGAAATTACATGACCTAAAACTCAATGCAACTTTCATATTTTGTATTCAAGTCAAAAGTTTGAAAGACCTAAAATTAAGTCAAGCATGGTGGCACCCACTTATAATATCAGTATTCAAGGGCCTGAGGCAGCTTTGCCAAGAAGATTGGGCCTGTTCGAGCCATATAGTTCCAAGACAGCTTAGGGCAAAGAAATGGACTTTGTCTTAAAAAACAAATCTAAAAGTAATCTAAGAGAGAATAATATTAAGGAACAAACTGTTCAAAAATTAAGAATGTACCAAAAAACTTTGGAGTAAAATCAATATCCTGAAATTTGATTAACTATTATTTTATGATTGTATAATTATTTTCAGTGAAAAGTTTTAAAATTTTTAAATTTTTAGCATAATTATATCTGATAAAAATGAATTCAAATACTATGTTACAGTAGTAATCAAGACAAAAGTTCAATTTTGCCAAGCATGGTAGCATGGGCCTTTAATTCTAGCACGTAAAAAGCAGAGGCAGGAGAACTCTATGAGTTAGAGGCCAGCCTTGTCTACATTCTGAGTTCTAGAACAGCCAAGGCTACAACAGAGAGAGAGAGAGATGCTGCTGTCTCAAAATTTTAAGAGTTCAGTTACTATCTGAATGAAATTGGTCCCTGTAGGCTCATGTACTTGCATGCTTAATCCCCAGTAGATGAGCTGTCAGGGAAGGACCAGGAGGTGTGGCATTGTTGGAGGAGGTATGTCACAAAGGCTTTGATATTTCACAACCCTCCATCAGGCCCAGTGTTGCTCTCTCTCTTCTGCCTGCTCCCTGTAGATCAGAATATAGCTCTCAGATATTTCTCCAATACCATGCTGCCTGGCTGCCTGCATGCTGCCATGTTCCTGACCCTGATGATTATAGACTAAGCCTCTGAAAGTGTGAGCAAGCTCTCAATTAAATGCTTTCTTTTATAAGAGTTGCCTTGGTCATGGAATGTCTTCACAGTAATACAACAGTGACTGAGACACTATCTCATACCAAACTGTAACCTGTAAAATAACCTTAAGATCAAAAGACGCATAATGACATTATATAACTCAGAAGAGAACAACAAGAAAAGTTACTGGAGCAGTCACGCACTTTAAAATATTCCTAAGCTATAGAAATTTGAAGTGTTTAAATAACTCATTGCTACAAAAGATTAAATACTATGGACATAATAAAGCTTAGATAATATGAAGTATAAAGTGATCAAAACTGCATACTTTCAAGAGTAATATTTACACTGGGCTTGTCTTTATTTCTGTCTTAACAGCAGGGAAAAGGAGACACCACAAGGTGGTGCTAATATCCTCCAGAAACTGGCTGGGGTCACTACCACAGTTATTCAGATAGGGCCTAAAGTGAGACACACCAGTCATCAGGGTGGACAGCAACTGTTCTATTTTCTAGTCCAATAGAAAAGTAAGAGCAATACTTGTGGGATGTTGTCATTGCTTATTACCAAGAAATCCTGAATCAATACTCCTAAGAAGTATTAATTTTACATTTATATTAACAACCTTTGAAAGGGAAGGGGAAGAGAAGAGAGGGAACAAACCAAAAGCCTGACTCTGGGAAAATACTGGCAATTCATGAGAAAATAGAGTTTCCACAGAGAAAGAAAGACAAAACCTCAACTTACCAAAATACAGCCTAGACCTTTGAGAAGCACAACAACATGACATGGAGATGTGGCGAAAGCCAAAGAGCTCTGAAAGAAGATTTCTGAATAATCAAAGATCTAAGATAATTCAAAACCAAGTACACATTGGATCCAAGGGCAGAGCATTTGGTGGCTGATATTTTGGTTCATTTAAAAACAAAAACCAGCCTATTGTAGTGGCACACACCTGTAACCTCAGCACTTGCAGAGGAAGGCAGATCTCTGTGAGTTCAAAGACAGTCTACAAAGCCAGTGCAGGACAGATAAGACTACACAGAGAAACCTCGCCTTGAAAATCCAAAATCCAAAAAGCAAACAAAAAAACCACAAAAATATGCCAGGCATGGGGACACATGCCTTTAATCCCAGCATTCTGAAGGCAGAGGCAGAAAGATCTCTGTGAATTAGAAGCTGCCTGGCAGAAAAATTTCCAAGGTAGCTAGGGCTACACAGAGAAACAGAAATTCTATCTCAAAAACAAACAAACAAACAAACAAAAACCAATTTTCACTCAACTTGGTCAGGCACTAAGATCAAAGTGCCAACAATTTCAGAAACTGTTAAATATTCTGAATATACTTCTTACCATTTATGTTAAGTGGTCTTCTTAACAACAGTAATTTAAAAATCAAATATTAACCCTATTCCCTGGGCTCCACAACTCTGCCTGCCTTCCCCAGATACGAGCTTGTTCTATGCCACGCACACACAAACTCCCCTTGAAGCGCACCCAACTTCCCATCTGCACCCCACCGCCTGTGTTCCATATCCTGGCCCAACACTTCAGCAGAAGACCTCTGCTTTCTTGGAGGCGACACCAGTTCAAGAGACCCCAAAGCCCCAAAGGTCACTCAGTCCACAAAAACCGCAGGGGATGCACTTTA